>NC_051184.2:127696282-127848782 GCF_013339695.2 Rhipicephalus sanguineus | reverse complement strand
TGATTTTGTCAAATAAATGACGTGACAGCCGAACAAGTTTAGACAATGGAAGATGTGGCAAACTGTTGACAACACTGCAAACACTGCAGCGTTGACCCGATAAATGCGAAGAATAAAAATCAGGATTTCAGCAGGAACCGAACCCAAGCATTCTGCGTGGCAGTCAGATATTCTACGACAACACCCACGGTAGGTATGAAAACTGCTTTAGAAAGAGACCCTGCGAAGCGTAATATCAGTGCAACTTCAGTTGTGGTTCCAGAGCTGGGTATATAATTTTATGACTAAACAATAAACATTGCATATGTACTCCAACAATGCAGGCGTCATGTCAGCTTAACGTCACGCGTGATTTCAGTGTTCCATACGTCTTTAAAGCAGTATAGTAAACATTACATTTGTATTTCCACGATTCAGCAAGCTATATTCAAGTGTTGCTCGACCCCGGCAAAATAAGCTAACGAATGTTACGCATGAAATTCACATCATCGCAACGTAAAGTGCACTTCGCTTATATAATAATGACGTATGTGCTCTAATGTCAGTGCTGACGTTATGTCATACCATACGTTACCTTTTAAAGGTACATTTGTCGACACGCCTGGAACGCCGACGACGTGCACAGAACTACTACACATACAAAACCACGGCAATCCACCTCGTAACGCTCGATTCAAAGCAAAAAATGCAGCATAGAACTACTCGCTGACTCCTTCGTAAGAAACCGATTCCCACGACGTGTGAGATCTGCCGAATTTTTTATTTTCATGTAACAAACATAGACATGCAACACACAAAAAATACAGACAACGCGCATAACAAGGATGGTGCTGTTGAGAAAGGCCGACCTGTCCAAGATTTAAAACCGCCTAAATGAAACCAGATCACCTAACATAGGCACCCATATTGGTGGTTGTTCCTGAACTTTGTGAACGGGCAAAACGTACAAATCTCTTTCGATCGGTCAAAAGTGGTGGTCTATGCATGTCACTTATACCCAAGACAAATCGTGAGCAGGTCTGTATTTCTTAGAGATCAAGCCAAAAACTTTTGAGAGCAATCATACAAAAGTATTGCGCCAATTTTTTACCCTGGTTTATTGTATCAGCTAAGGCTACATCTAGACGAAATGTACAGGGTTTTCTCCGTGAAGTTGTGTCTTCTTTTGACATCTTGAACGAACTGTTTTCATTAGAATATTGCATTTATTTACACGCAAAAGATTATATAAAGATCATATTAAAGTGATGTCACCTGTACCATTTTTTCGCGCAGTCTATGAAATCGGATCTGAATGGAATGTTCTAAAGAGGGTAAAGAAGATGCCAGTAAGGGCGTCAACAAAGCCATTTTGTTCAACTTCATAGCCACACACTTTCTGTCAAACCTTGGCTAGAACAAAAATGACTCTTTGTATCCTGGAGTATCAATTGTATAATATGCTCAAGATATACGCGACCTTCCTTTCGAAATAAAGCTTCCGTCTTTATTAGACACAAACGAAGGGCTTTCGGCAACGAATTGCGTGGCGATATTGGCAAAAGCGGCAAGTTTCTTAAAGAATTCCCATCTTAGCTTCGAAAAAGGCTGCGAAGCCTGCGTTCATTTACTTTGCAAACTGCGCGGCGATGTAGCGATTTACTGTTTCTGTTCAGAGCATCGCCTCCAGCCTTATAAACACTGAAATATGGAATCATTACAGGAACGCATCATGGAGGCGAAACTGATATATATGCAGGACATGCACAAAATGTGCGCTGCTACGTGCTCCAGAGGAATTAACGACGCGGATTTGGCAATGCGTGAAAAAAAAGATAGTGTTCTAGGAAGCAAAATGATCAGCATTGGCTACTTTGGGTAAATAACATATTTTCTCCGCATGAGAAAGGGAAAGATTAAAAAAGACAGTGATTTCGCATGTCACGGAAAATTGTGACAATAGTGAGCATCTCATCCCCTTTCTCTGCATACTCTCAGCACCATCGAGTCAAACATTCGATACTAAACGATACCGAAACATGCCACTGCGCACAATTCTAAAAGCATGCGCGCGGCACTAGCAGAAAACAGTACAGGCTCCAGTATTCGCCAGCGCACTCCGGTAAAATTTCCAGCGTTTTGGGGGCAACGAGTGGGCATGGGCATAAGGCCAGTTAAAAAGAGTTCAACGCTGGTCGACTCCTGCGCGCACATATATGCCAGCAGAATGGCGGTGTGAGAGCAGCAAAATTGCCCTATTAGTGTTCCTCCCTAAGGCTCCTGCGAATGAAACAGCTATTGCTGACCAGGCTCCCCCAATTGAAAATAATAATAACAGAAATAAATTAATCAAGAATGGTGAGAACATAACGAGAGGTGGTAAACTATCAAACAGAGAAATAAATGAACTGAAGTTTTGACCAGGCTCTTTGCACTTAAGCCCTAACGTGGGTGTCCTCCTCAGTCCATGTAGCCATGGCTCGCTGCCGCCGCCCGAGCTCTGTTCACCAATCGTAGCTGGTTGTCAGGGTCTTGCGTCACCAGAAGAGCCTCCCCTGGTCTTCGAATTCTTTCTCTGTATCCGCTCCTTCCTTTTCGTTTTCGCTTGGGGGATGGTCGTACGTCCGGTTTGTTCTTACACTCCAACACCATGTGGCACAGTCCGGTGGGCAAAACTTGCAGTCCCGCCTTTAGGTCCCTGGATACATTGCGTGCATCAATGTTCCGTGCGGGTAAGTTCCGGCCTGGAGTCTTCTCCAGCTCACCGCTTGCTCCCTGCTCTGCCTCTTGTGGGCCAGCGGGTACCGCTTCCTCTGCTTCCTGTAATGCGCGAACATGTCTATCAAAATAAAATTAGTATTGACCAAAAATAACAAAATAGGCAAAGGTGACATATAGTGGGAGATGTACGAGGATACTAAAAACTCGGAAAAAATAAACATAAAAAGACATAGTTGGTCCCTCCGTCGCAAGAATCGGTAAAAATGAAAGTAAAACGGATACTTAAAGAAGCAGTTGAATGTTTATCGTACATCGATATATCAGAGCTTGGACAATGTGTATTGGTGTTTGGCAGCTATAGAACCGTTCAACGTGGCTGCACCGACGTTGACACATGGTAGTATACCTCCATCACGAAGACTAACGTCCTTGATCAATGAATAAACAAACCGTTGTGGTTGCTGTTGTAGTTAACTGTGAGAGCGTAATCAGAGATATCGGTATGCCAGTCAGAAGAACGTCGCTGATTGGACGCAGAATTTGGGCAAAGGTCACCATACCACGGCATGTGAAAAAGTTGTTGAACATCACGTCCGGACTAGAGGGAAATGCGACGCACGTCGTGTCTCTTCTCTAGCCCGGTTACGATTTTTCTAGGGGTGAGCTTAAGCGGAACATGCGGCTACAGCAAGTAAGGCAGGCGCGTGTCGCGGACCAATTTTTAATATGGATAAATGCTATGAGCAAGACCGAGGCATGGGCCGAGGCTTGGGTAAGGTCCCCACCCCACGGTTTATGAAGGCGTTGACATAATTCCACCTCTATTAAAAAGGCACCGAATATATTGACGCGTAGCAACGTGGCGTTGCAGGAGCTAATTGCGCAGGCCACAGACATGATGCATTACTTCACCCCGCCGACAAATACCACTGGGAGAGGAAAGTGCGAGATATAAAAGTGTGAGATCTAAAAGACGCGTTTGAAAACTCTCCACAGTGTGCGAACGTGGCGCCGTGGATAGCGTAGTCGCGGAGCCAGAGGTTGTGTGTTCGACTCCCGTTGACGGAACTTTTTTTGTACAAAAAAATTGGGTGACTGAAATGTGTTACTGAAGTCTGGTGGACACCGGCATAAAACACTTCAGTGTTGAAATAAAAAAAAGAGTGGCGAAGCTTGCACTAAATAATAAGCCGCGCAAGCCTTGAAACAGCGAAATTGTACGATTCTAAACACTCAACTTGTTGCTTCTAGGTTGCTTCTAGGCGTTGGCCTAGAACATGAGGGTTGTTTCCAGGTTGCTGATAGGTCGTTGCTAGGGTTTTGCTAGGTGATGCCAGGTTGTTTATACGTTGATACTTAGCGCAGAGAGGTACCAGTTCAACCACACACAGTCACAGACACGACACGGATGTCCCTATTCCAGAGACCGAAACGCGCCCTCAAACAAAGCGTTCTCACCTCTCATACAGTCACAGACACGACATAGATGTCCAACCAGAGACAAACTCGCGCTGAACTGAAGTGCTCTTACCTGTCATAGATCTACGGGCACGACGTCGTTGGCTTAGGCCGTCCATCGCTTCGGGTTCTTCGCAGCCGCCGTTGCATTTACCGTTCCCGTTCAACTAACTGTTGCCTTCTTTTTTAGCGGATCAGTGGTGGTTAGTAGTAGGAATTCCCCGGTGTCAGTGGCACATGCCGGTTTATGAATCGTAACACTGGCCGTTTCAAACTATCCTAGAATGCCTACTGCAAGCACAGTTGTAAAGCGCCCACTGCGCCATAATTCTTCCTCTTGCGAGTGAGCCAATGGCCCACTACGCGTCCGTAAGGGAACATGTGAACCCCCGCAGCTGCTCACTTTTGGATGCGAAGCATCTTATGGCGGAGTTCAATCCGCTGGTGGTGGTGTGCTGCGTGACCACCCTTACTGCCCATGCGCAATCCCTCTCCACAACCTCCTCTCCACTCCCCCTTTTCCCTCTCCCCATTTTCACTCTCATTTTCCCTCTGCCCACTTCTCATCTTCCCTCCCCCTCTCATCATCCCCTCTCCAACTTTCCCCACCCCCTCTCTACTCTCCTTCTCTTTTCCCACTTTCACCCTCTCCCCCTCTCCTCTCTCCATCTTATCACCCATTTCCCCTCCCCCTCTGCTCTTCCCCTCTCCACTTTCCCCATCCACTCCCCCTCTGAAACGCGGTCTCGACATGCCGAAACTCTGCATTGCATTACCTCATGGTCCCCATTAGCGGGAGGTGGTTATTTTTGATGGCATTGCAGCTGATGATCAATTATGTCTGAGCGCTCTGTAATGGATGGGGCTTTCGAACACCCACTCGTTGCGCAATTCACATGTTTTGACGCCTGGCGCGATTCTACGCTTTGGTAACGCAATGTTACATGCGTTAAATTGATTCCTTCCATTGCATGACATTCATACTCTCACGGGGTGGTGACGTCGACGAAGGCAGCCGTCGGGTTGTTCAAGATGAAACTTTAATTGGGCGAACTTGTGGCCGGAAAACTGAAAGTCAAACTACAGCAATATACACTGTACACTGATAGCGGCGAACAGAGGGTCGGCCGTCGAAAAACTGATCATCGCTGGGACGCGCCGGCTTATATACATCACGCATCGAATTTTCCAGCCTCATCACTGTGGTCGCGCAAGCTCAGGGATAATCTTCACTATTCGCGTCCTGCGCTCAATGTTAATAAAATGATTCACTACAATCGCGAAGTTTCTCGAACACTGCGGCGTGGTAAGCGCCGAGCGTTGCTAAAACCCGAATACATCAAACCCGAATACATCAAAAGAAAACATGAAGCAGGCATGGCAATATAGTGTTTTTCAAAACAGTTTCAACCAATAGCGTAGCTCTGTGGCTGAACACCTCATTGCCCCCCAGACGACCTGGGTTCAATTTTCCCTCGAAGTGAACATTATTAGTATCTATTTTAATTGCATCTTTCTAATTTTCTGAGCCACCGACAATATAATCTTTCTCTGTCAACCAATGACGTCTACACCTATGCCGACGCCGACACCGAAATTTCTGCGAAACGAGCTCTTTGATGCTATCGCGTTCAAATTAAGAAAAAGATCATATTGCCACGTGGTCGTGACGTCGACGAAGACAGCAGTCGGCGTTTTCAAGATGAAACTGTTTATTTCGCCGTAATTGTGGCCGGGAAATGGAAAGTTAATTTACAGCAATACTCACAAGGCACTGATAGCGGCGAACAAAGCGTCGACCGTCGATCAACTGACAAGCGGTCAAGCGCGTCGGCTTTTATACAGGCGGTATCGAACTTTCCAGCAATATCGCTGGTGGCGGCGTTATCTCTCGACAAAGCTGGAACATTCGCGTGCGGGTCTATTTCTTAAAAAACGATCTACTACAATCGCGAAGCTTCTCGAACACTGCGTGGCGGACAGCGCCGAGCTTTGATAACCGTCCCTGACGGTCAAACCCGAATACATCAAAACAAGACAAGAAGTGGGCGTGGCAATATGAACAAAAATACACACATCAGAACGAGAAAAGATGCCCGGTAGGTCCGCCCCGCCCCCGCCTGTGTTGGAAACTCGATATTAGCATCCGTAGATGCAGAGCTTCCGAGTGTAATTGTTCTTTCTTCAGCGCAGTTTTCTGCCTCCGAAGTTAGCCCCCTTTCAAAGTGCCTTGCATTCTGTCCGACAAATAACAAATTTAATGAATTTCAGTTGTATGAGGTTTTGGATAATTTTGCCGGAAACCTTCGCTACAGGAGTACTTTCACGATCATCAAGCGAGCCGAACAGCAATTCCCGGTTCCCCAGAAAAATTTTGACCGCCGCCGGAGCCGCGGGAAACATAAATAGACATGTTCATCTCGGATGTACAAAAGACATCATAGCAGCTTGCACAAAAGCACAGCGCTGTCGAAGAAATCTCACCTCGAAAGAGCGCATGCCACTGGAGTGGCTGGGCAGCGGAGCACATCTGGTAATTAAGGCTGTGGATAAGGGCGGCGTAATAGTAACATTGGATAACGCTCGCTAACTTGGAGAATGTTACTCGCAACTGCAGGACGAGAGTTTCTCTGCGGAACATGAACAAGACCCCACTAATTATTTCAAGCAGTAGTAAGGCGCGAAATAATTTCGCTACATAACAACTGAAAATTCAAGGTCAATAAGCTCAAAGCAATGCAAGCGATTCAGCCTGCCCGAGGCTGCTTTTATTTGCTGCCTAATATTCACAAAGCCAACCACCCCGGCCGTCCTATTGTCTCAGGCAACGGCACAGTAACAGACAAAATGTCAAACGCGCTATACATTATCAATAAGGAGATAGATCGAACTATGTCCCATTACATTAAGGACACGAACCTATTTGTCCCCGAAATGGCCAGAATCTAGGTTCTTAAATATGACATCCTTGTGACAGTTGATGTCGCGCTACTGCACAGAAACAGTCTGCAGTCAGATGGCATTGACGCAACAGTCACTTGTGTTAAGACGAGCAAGCGCTGTTGACTCTACTGCGGTTGGTACTTAGCCATAATTACTTTGCATTTCATAATAAACACTTGCTTCTTATAAAGGACACAGCTATGGGTACAAAGACGGCTTCTAATTAATCGAATATTTTATGGCAACCATTGAAATACCTTTTTTTGCAGCCAGAATCTGCTCTACAAAGCCTCTCCTCTACAAAATATTCTGAGAGGATGTATTAATTATTTGGCACTACGGAGAGGCAAAGTCTCCTTTCGTTAACACATCATTGAAATTCAACTTAACCGACAATCCCTTTTACACGCAGCTATTTTAAATCAACCATAAACTTTCTTGATGTCGCTGTTCAAATGAATCAGAATCGCATCAGCACAATCCTATACGAAAAACGAACGGATCGCCATCAATACCTTCACTTTACGAGCAGCCATCCTCATCATTGCAAGACTCCATACCATACTCACAGCGATACCGCCGCATTGGTTCGGACGTGTCAGATTTCGAGGATCATGCCAAGGATCCTAAAACGTAATAAGGGTGTCGACTTGGGCTCGTTGGTTTGTCATCATCGTATACTGTTGCGCGTGAAAGACATAGACAGGGAACACAAAAAAAATTACACCATCTCCCATTCAAGGGAACCATGAGGGGACGCGAAGTAGCATTGGGGCGCACACCAAGTTTCCATTACGTTCACTCGGTGGTGGTGGTGGCAAACATTTTATTCAAAAACCTCACAAGAGAGCTGCTGTGTGCCTGAGTGGCAGTACCTAGTCCTGGAAGCCACTGGATATGTCCGCTGCCCGGGCGCGCGCCACCAAGGAGCGTTGCGCATCCAAGATAGAGCAGCCGAGCAGGTACTCCTCCCAAGCCTCTCTACTTGGAATTGGGAAGGGAGATCGACGAGGACCTCACAAGTGGGGCACGTGCCAGAGATTTCCGAGATGAAGTGCCGGGAGACCGAAGGACTAAGGAAAGTATTAGTCTGAAGGCGGCATAGTATACGTTCGTCTGCTATCGCCAGGCCGCGAGAAGGGCCAGGGTAAAGTCGGCGCGAAGTGCGATAGTGATCCAGAATATCACGGTAGCGTGTGAGACTCGAGTTTCCAGGATCCGACTCAGGACATGGAAGGGCAGCGGCCCGGAGGAGAGAGGCGCAGGCAGCGGTATTCGCCGCCTCGTTGCCGGGAAGTGCTGTATGGCCTGGAGTCCAGACTATTCTTACTGAGTGAGGGCTAAAGCGCCAGGAGGCGGCTTGAAGGAGACTAGCAGCCAATGGGCTGATGGAACCTGGATTATCGAGAACAGTCTGAGTGGGAGTCTGTCAATACAGGGTGAGTGGTGGGGTGGCAACCACAACGGCGTTTCCGTTAGTCTATGAGGTTTGTATTTCGTGTTTGCGTAATTACGTTGTGTTTGTGCGTTGCTTTTCGTTAGCGCCGAGTGAACGAGTGGCACCGACGTTGATGTTACAACTCATCTGAACGGGTGCGAAGCGAGAATGAGGGAAGTCTACCGAGCGCACGCGCTTATATACAGGTGAAATTGGGCAGGGAGAGGATAGATTGGGTTACAGGCTGTATTTGGCTGCGGGGCGGCTGCATCACGTGGAAGGAGACGCTGCGCCGTGGCTGCAGCGCGGGGGAGGAGAGGAGAGAAGGCGACCGAACACCTGCGTGAAGGAGGAGAGAGAGTAGGCGCATGCGCAGTGCAGCGCGGACGCCACCAACGACGTCGGACACAGCCCCGCGCAAAAGCTGCTTCGCATCTAAAAAGACACCCACGGAGCGCACACTGTCAACACATTTTATTCGAAGAGCGACGTGAACTTATATACTTTAAAAATACCCACTGCGCATGACGGCAAGTACAAACCAACAACAGTACACTCAATGAACACGTGTTGAGCCACACAGATACTGGATTTTCATGGAAAGTGAAATGGACGATTGGCTCACGTGCCCCATCATCTTGTGAGCCTCACTAATGGGGCGCGTCATTGCGTTGTTGCTATGTTGCACTTGTTACGCTCGTCAAAATAGCCACAATTATTGCAATGAATTGCAAGCAATCTCCCCGTTTTATTTTTTACATTGTCGCCGTGCTCACGAAGCATGTCGTTTATGCAACGACTCGTAAGAACGGCTGCATGTTAAAGGAATTTCATAGACAAGGCCTTCATTGCATTTCACATATTTCGTTTTATGGTTCTTAGTGCAGGTTTTCTTATGTTTACGATTTGGGTTTGTCATCTTGCACACCTTGGCAAGTTTCTGTGGAGCGGAAAATACTACTTTAACATCTGCTCTTTGGGCGATCTTTTTAATGTTGTGGGAAACCTGGTGGACATACGGAATCACCGCGAACATTTTCCGTTCTTGTCCATCCTCTCGGGAAGAGGGAAGGTCGCCCGCGCTAGACGCCCTGAGGTTCCTCAGGAGCTTTTCCGCTACCGACACGATTAAGATCTTCGGATACCCTGCTTCTAAAAGCCGTGAGAACTGCTGGTTGAAGCATTGTTCCATTTAGTGGGGCAGGACTTTTCCAAAGAATTTTCCATGCAGTGGTTCGCGACAGCTCTCTTGAATAATTTAGAATGGGCCGACCTCAACGGCGAACAGGTTTATTGGCCCGGGGCTCATAGCCCCAGCATACGTGGCTTCCCTCCAAGAAGAGCCTCATATCTAGGAAACGGATGATACCTTGACTACGTAGTTCATGGGTAATTAGTAAAGGCTTCAAGCAACTCCTAGAAACAGAAAGAACGTTTTCTGCTTCCTGAATAAAAACCGCCGGCTCACATTCTAAAAGAAAGAAAATATCATCAACATATCTAAAAGATTTTGCCACCTTCGTGGATGACAGATTAGAAGCGAGTGCCTTGTGGAGCCGAGCTAGAAACAGATCGCTCAGCGTGGGTGCTATGCATATACCTATGCAGATGTCTTCTTTCTGCAAAAAGCATCCGTCCTCCGAATCGATGACGGTAGATATGAGATAAAACTGGAGCAGCTACAGAAAGTGGCCCCTCGAAACTCCGGATGCGTTTTGAAAGGCTCCGTTGCCGAAATTGTCAATAGCGCTTTGAACGCAACCTAATAAGCCCTCATGAGGTAAACTGTAAAACAGGTCTGTGATGTCAACTGAAAAGCCTTGAAGATTTCTTGTAGGGTGATCTTTGATGAACTGTAACACATTATTGGTATTCTTGATGATCAAAGGGTCATCAATCAGTAAACATTTCAGCTGATTCTGTAGGATCAGGGCTATTTCTTTCTGCCATGTGTCATGCTCAGACACTATAACTCTAAGTGGGATGCCTGCTTTGTGTGACTTAGTAGAAAAGAAGCCTTCGAGCAGATATTTACTGCTCCTACCAATACTTTTCTTTAACTGTTCTAGGTTCAGCCGAGAGCAAAATTTCTTAGCCTCATTTTTCAGCTTCTGCATAGAAATACCTTCCACATTATTAAAACACTTTAAAATAGCTTGCCTGGCTTTTTCGCTGTATGTTCTGGAGGTCAAAACACCGAAACCACCCTCTTAGTCGGCTTGCAACACACATAGATCGTGGTCCGTCAGGTAACGCACCGCGCGCTTCACAGGGAGTGAGGTGTTCGTTAGATTGCACCTCCGAAGAACATCCACACATTGGGAGATTTAATTGCTGGCTTTTCTTCTGAAGCAAACTGGGAGACTTGTCTGACGTAGGAAAGTGGTTCCGGTGTTTTTTTTTCTTTCCGAGCATGACGAATTCTGAACCAATACTGAGCAGGCTTTTGACGTAGTCCGGCAGTTCCACGTCTTCGACAATGTGGGCGGGACACGTGGGAGCTTTGCCCTTCCGTACCCTAAGCTGCAGCTGCCAGAGCAATTCTGTGGTACGATCCGCGATGAGCTGAAGTTCCCGCAGGGCTCACCTATATATATATATATATATATATATATATATATATATATATATATATATAGCACGCTGTCTGGCATGAAACATCCTCACGCGCATTGCGAGGGGAGGAGAAAAGAAAAAAATAGGGGCAGCTTTCGAAGACTCCTCCCTGCACTGGAACCACTCCGTCACTCAAACGACTGAAAGATTCGAAGTCACAGTGACAAACATAACATTACAATATATATATATATATATTGTTTCTGTGTGTTTGTGCGTGCGCGCGTCTGCGTTGTTCAAAGAACGCACAAATATATTGCGTGGAGTGGTCGTTCCAGCTACCGAGAGGCCTGTTATTTCAATATTTTGCTGAAAGATTCGTGCAGTCGCTCTCCACTAGGAGTTCGAGGAGTTCTAGAGGACTAGGAGTTCGACTGGTGTCCGTGCCGCGTGACGGCGGCTGACGGCTTACATCCGAAATTTGAAGGCGTCGTGCTCAGGGCCTTCCCCATTGGGCGCCTCTGTTACAACGCGTCCAGTGCAATGTCTCACTTGAGGTTAGACACTGTACCCAGCAAATCGCCTCAGCAAATGGCCGGGCAGACCGCCTGTAGTGTGCTTGTCTTCTGTCCTGGCACTAATGATGGGTCAAAAAACGAATAGCGGTTCCCCCCCCCCCCCCCCCCCAGGAGCAACCACCACTGGACAAACGAGTGACACAGAACCACCGCAAGAAGCCTGCTTTTATGGGTCGCCCGAGATACGCCGCCTCGAAACCTTCGCCAGCTGCACAATCGCAATGCTTCCTGTGCAACTCGAATAATCCCGTTGAGTTTTCTGGTCTGCGACATAAATGGTTTTTTACTTACGTTAACTTGCATAATGGTGAATAGAATGGCCAGCAAAGTGCTTGTTTGCAGTAACATGACAATCAGCGTTTAGGACTGATCTGTGTGCTTCATATCCATGGTGATATATATATATATATATATATATATATATATATATATGCGCACATACAACAAGCAACACTTCCATTAAAGAGCGCATTTATTGCTTTCCTGCCTGGAGAACACAACCTATCCTTTTAATGGCCTATTGCATCGCATACATAAAACATGTTTCCAAGGGGCGCACAGCACTAGTGATTCTTGAGTTCTTTGGCACCCTTGAAACATCGGTTCTTCCGATAGAAATCTTTGATAGTTTAAACTGAGACTACACCCAGAACACACTGAAGCGATCATAAGCATAAAATAACTTAATCTGGTTTCCTGAACATATAATGTGTCCCCACCTTGTTTCGGCTAGAGATGACCATGAGAAACGGCCTTGATCTTTTTATCGGTCCCATGTAAAGCAGGCACATTTAACCGCAAGGGCGGAACAAACGATTCGACCACAACAAATTGGAATGGCATGCAAACGAATGCTTGCAGCTCACTCCTTTATCAAACATGACCGTCTTAGCAGGCCAATTAACTCTGTTATCGTCTAAGGCTTCAGTGCAAATTCAGCTCAACACATTCAGCGCAAAAAGAGCACAAAGAACCCCACACGTCATATTTTTAGCGCAAACAGAAAGAAAAAGAACGAACTGGCTGAGAAGAGGATAGGCAGAGAAGAAGACAGTGCACAGGGCAGGTCTTCTTCTTGTCGTCGTCTTCTTCTCTGCCTCTCCTCTTATCAGCCAGTTCGTTCTTTTTCTTCCTGTTTGCGCTAAAAATATGACGTTCCGGATACAACACCAACTAGCCCGAGAAGAAGTTTTATTGAATACAAAAAAAAACATGTAAGCTATGTGCTTAATCCCCTCCTAGAGATAAGCGCGCGAGCATTCGCGACCGCGCCCTGTTGATCAAAGTATGGAGCCGCAGGCACGCTACCGCACTTCGGCGAAACACGCACTGGGCGACTCCCTTTAAAGCGCGCCCTTTAGCTCTTCCACCATTAAGCGGCTGATGGTTAAGAAGCCCCTTAGAGGCTTACGTGCCACCAACGGTAAATGGTAGGGGTGTGCGGATACTGAATTTCTGAACCGAATCTACTAATAATCTAACAGTGATCCTACCGAATCAAATCTGCGCAAGAATCGAATACTATTAGAATAATTTTTGAATTGTAAGGCACCAATGTTCAAAGCAGCCCCTACATAATGATTTAACTATTTTTGAGAGCTCAGGACTAGCGCAACATTTTATTTAAAACAAATGTTATTTCGACGGTTAATATTAATGGACGGTTGGCCTACGCATGCGCTACTACTAGAATCGATTGTGGTAGCGTGGTATGCCACGCCTCAATATCAGGCGCCTTTCTTCATTCGTGAGCCTGTACAGACCTATGCATTCATCAATTATGGCGTGCAATTGCACTCTCTACACACTAAAGATATATTAGAAGATAAGCCTCCAGTTAGCGACCTCTTATAGTCTAAACATCTCTGGTTAACACCGCGGCCCGTCTGTCCTATGTAGATGCTGCCGCAGCTAAGGGGAACCTTGTGCAACAGGCTTGCACGGCAATCCGTGAAATTGCTTGTCTGTTTCACGAAAGTGATTTCATTTCGCTTCTCGCCCACTACTCACTCATTCTTTCTCTGCACAGAGGCGCAAATCTTCCCTAATGTATTGGCAGCCGTAAAAGCCGCGCCGATTTCCCACTTTTTTTAGCCTTTCAAGCCCGTATTTAATGTAAAAAATTCATACGACACGTCTCTCCCACTGCTTTCTGGAACCATGCTCGGCTTAAAGGACCCCTGACACCGAATTTGGAAACTCGAGATGCTTGTGTTATTTAATAGTCCCGCATGCGGGGGCACTTCCGACCGATTATGAGAGACGAGCATTGCCTTTAAGATATTTTGATTTGGTTTTAAAGTAAGCCTGAGTGCTCATCTGAATTTTGAACTCCAACAATATAACCACTAGTATGACGTAGACGTAGGTTCCTTTGTGACGTTGCAGACGTAAACCAAGTGTTGCCGAAGTCACAGTCAGAAATATGCGCGGTGCACTGTGTCACATTGCGAAACGTGTTTGCTCTTTGCTCCTCCTACCTTCTTCTTCTTCGGTACGTGTCGGCAGGCAGCGTGAGCTCTCCGTGTGTGTGTTCTCCAGCTGGCAGTTCAACAAGCGCGTGGCTGACGTTGCCCAATACTGAGCGCACGTCAACACGCGTGCCCCGAGGCACGACCGCCGCGGCGCGGCGCTAGTTTCTTATTCTCTTTCGGCGTGCGTTTTGAACCTACGCTAAAAATGACCATAATTAGCGCTGCTAGAATTAATTACACATCACGTTGGAGGATTTACGGTGTCATTCCGCGATTACAAGACATAGACCTACTTACTACAACATAAATGTCACAAACGAAAAGTCGGCTGTCAGGGCCTCCTTAACAAAACAGATTTCTTCTGCAAAGGCACCCATGAGTAGCGTGCGTCGTGCCTTCCCTCTAGCCTGGCCGTTAATTCTCACAGGACGAGTGGGGAACGCGGCCGACAAGCGCGTGAGAGGGGGGGACAGTGTTGGAGAGGAGAGAGGGGGAGGGGACGTGCATGCGCTAGCGCTCATCGCGGAGTTGCGCAGGAGAGAATTTCGGCATGTCGAGCCCGCATTTTAGAGGAGTCCGCCGAAGCAAGCGCTGGACAACGCGCGCAGCGCTCTGCCCGCTTGAAGTAGAGGAGACTAGAGGTGGAAGTAGCACATGCGCCGTGAGAGCAGAACCGATAACGCAGGAGAAGCGCAATGAGGTGCTCGTAGAGAAGTGGAGAGAGTAACGCGCAGCTGTTGGAGAGAGGGAAGGAGGAGAGTTGCGTATGCATAGTGTGAGTGCGGACTACCAGGCCAACGCCACGGGACATACCTTCGAGCAAGAGATGCTTCGCATCTAAAAAAATTTCATCATCTCCCACTAAAGGGAAGCATCTGGGGATGCGGAGGAGCGCATGGGTCGACCTAAAGTTCCGTTCATCATGGGCATCTTGCCCGATTTTAACGCGTCCTTGCATGTGGAGCACACCATGAATTCACTGTAGTTGCTGCTGCTGTTACTCTTCCAAAACTCTTGTTGGACCACGCCACACGGGTTCATAGCGCGTCTGCAGAATCTCGTTCCCCGACGCCAGCACGTGATTGCTGAGAGAGTGTAAGGGACACAGGTCACAGCGTACTACCCAACCCCTTACTCAGGCCCGAACGCGCAAACGCGTGACAGGCGTTCTAACTAGGATACAACGCGTTGGTTCATCGCGCGTCTGCAGAATCTCGTTCGCTGACGCCATCACATGATTGCTGATAGAGTGTAAGAGGGAGAGGCTACAGCCTCGTACCCAGCCCCTTACACAGGCCCGAACACGCTAGCGCTTGCCAGCACACGTCGTATTGTCTGCGTTACGCCAAGCTAGGACAGCATACGGCAGCCCGGGCCCCTAAAGTGCTCTGCACGTATCATCAGCAAGGCGGTCGAAGAACAAGACGAAGAACACTTGTCCTTGGCGCGAGCGCGCGCTCAATATGTTACAGATGGTAACGGTAGGTTTTAGAAAGTGGACGGCCGCCAATGGAACTTCGGACAAAGCCCAGCGCAAAAGCTGCTTCGCATCCTAAAAGACCTTTATAAATGAATTAGCTAAGGCGCCTTCTAAACATCTTTGAATCATTCTTGGGTATAAATCACTAGGAATTGGAGCAACCTCACAAACAACACGACTTCCTGATTTCTGTAAATAAACCCCTTCCTTCGAACCTACCAGCGTCGTCTTTAGATGCATGGAAAGATTTCTAGAAAAGCCCCAATAGAAACATCACATTTCTCAGTATTTGTAAACCATAGTATGTAAAAAGATCAACGCACCTCTAATGCACAAGGAAACCAGAATAAATGAAATGATATACACAAGTATTGGGATGCAGCATTCAGTTTTACGACTTACTATTTTTGCAGAATTTTACCGCGGTCGATCGTGACTAAAGATGTATATTGTCTACCCGCTGCTCATGTGGCTCAAGATAAATGGAAAAAAATAGCAATAATACCTGGGGTTTAGGGTCTCCAAACCACGATATGATTATGAGAGACGCCGTAGTGGAGGGCTCCGGAAATTTCGACCACCTGGGGTTCTTTAACATGCACCCAAATCTAACTACACGGGCCTCGAACATTTTCGCCTCCATCGAAAACGCAAGCCGCCGCGGCCCAAAATAGAAAAAAAAGAGCTTGTTTATGGAGTCATCACACAAAAAAGCAGTCAGCTAGCGGCATGTTCAATGTTCAGTCCGTCCACCAACATTGCTTCTCTCTGTAAGGTAGCACTTCAGCTGCTTCAACAAAGCTTGCACCTAATGTGATATGAAACGTTGCTGAAATGCGCAATTCGTTATTACCACGGCTTGCAGCAACGAGACGGTATCTCCAAACGGATCATGCGGATACGAGAGATATATGAAATAGATAGTCAAAGATAAAATGCAGGCCTTCTTCGGTTCACCTGCAGTCTTCATGTCCGGTTGAGCGTGCACGTTGTAGAGCCTGAAAGAATGTCCGAGCACAAGATGAACAGTCTGTCTCTCGCTTACAGTCCTTTCGGATCCAGCCCCAATGATAACGCACAGGGCTTGCTGGTATCTTGCTGTTCCTAAAGTTCATTGTATACCAATGTACAGACCTACCTAAGCGCAGTTTTACAATATTTGCACCATATTATAAACAAGCACACTGCTTTGAGCCTCGGATACAGGCTGCCGGTAAAGCTTCAGCTATTCAAACAATCAAGTATGCATGGTCACATGTGAGAATCTACACTAATTTACAACAAAAGTGTGCGGGAGATGCATACCGATGGGATGGAGTGTTATGCAATTGCCATTTAGAACAAATTTACAGATTTCATGTAGGCTACAACACCACAAAGCTTAATTGACTGCAAATAACCGTTCACCTTAAGGTGTTTTCAAATGCATTAAGCTATTATGAATGTGAATGTTACCGGTAGCAATGTCCCTTTGGTTTACTCACTAGCGTTATATATTTGTTAGTCATTGTTTCAAGTTAGACACCTCAATGGAATGAAATGTTGTGACATATTTGTGCCTCCTCCCGGCTAATGACCACTGATGACCACTGATGACCACTAATGACCACTGATTCCTCCGTCATAGCAATCGGTATAACAGGAAAGTGAAACGTGTCTTCACAGACGTAGTTGAGCGTTAATTGTGCATTTATATATGATAGCTTGTACAACCTCTATTGGTGCTTGGCAGCTATAGCACCAGTAAACAGAAATAAAGATGCACGAAACGAACGCACAAGTATACCCAGGACGAGCGTGAACTAACAACTAACAAAGAAGCGTGAACTAACAACTAACAAAGAAGCAGAGCGCTTCTTTCAAAAGCGCGGCCGCTGAAGCGACAAAGTAACCTTCGTGTGCTCTGTAACTTCAAGGCAACCTTTGCAGTGAACGCACAAAACGCACAAACCGCCTACATCACGAGACACACGCGCGCGCACGGGCGACCACGGCCTGTACCGCTATGTACTGGTGTATCTATACACGTAGGATGCGCGCACGCATCGCAACGAGCGAGATGACAACCTTTAAAGCGCGCCCTTTACACTTCGCGCCATCTCGCTGCTGATGACGAAAACACTCTGAAGCAAGGTGCCTTAATGCGCCTTTTCCGCTTTAGGGTGAGAACATCTGCGGCGTCTACTGTGGAGGGGCTGCCACGCGGGGCAAAAAATGGCGTCGCGGTGGCATCAGCCCCTTCAAAGAATGGCAACACCCAAAGGGGGACGCACACATGGAGGCACACTACACTGAAGTGCCACCAAGCTCTGAGTATCTCCAGCGTAACTGGTGTAAATAAATAGCTCGCCGTTAGAACGTACGCTCTCTGGCGGAGTCGCTTACCGCCGCGCGCTATAGAGCGAGTAGTCGCGAGCTCGATTCCCAGCGAATGAACTTTTTGATCTAGTATTTCTCTTTGTCATCTGTTAGTGTAAATTTTACAATGTCATATACGTGACTCAAATACATAACTGAAGTCATGGCGGACCCCGGCATAAAACACGTTCTTGTTAAAAAATTCTGCTTTTAGAGAACTTGGATATCCGTCAATATTACCGAAGGCGCCCGTGTTGCGTTTTTCCTGAATTCTGTGAAGATCACTTTCCAGAGTATCCTCTGATGCAGCGAAACTAATCTCAGCCTCTATGCCAAATTGAAACGAACAGTATACACGGTTGTCAAATGCCACATTCACTAAGCCCACAGTTTTTTAAAAAAAATTATTGTTTATGCACACACTCTGTATACAGGGTGTTTCGAGAAATGTGTCTGAAAGTAATCAAAAAACGCCAGGCCTGCTCTGAAACCGCAGCACAGTCACAACGAAAGCTGGAAGAGCGGCGTTTCCAAAGCACCGTTGTAAGCTCTCGTGGGGCTACTAATACAAGTACACTAGCAAGGTACCTACTCCTCCATAAATCAGAATTTCTGTGAAGTTGGGAAGCACCTACTACGCCATTATTCGTCATTCTGCAGAGAAGCGAGATACCAACTACACATCTGTAATCGACGCGCTTCGGCTCGCCCATGCCTTCGTGACTAGCCGGATACTCTATGCCGTCCCATACCTTCGCACTAACAAGCACGAAGACGACAGAATAGATGCCATCATCCGTAAGGCGACTAAGTGAGCTCTGGATCTCCCTGTGGCCACCTGCAACGCCAAACTCAGAGCGTTAGGTGTGCTCAACTCCTACCAGGAGTTGCGGGAGGCCCACCTTGTGAATCAATATACGCGGCTCATGCAGAAGGCCCCCAGGAGCCGCCTGCTAAACCGATTACAGATCCAACACGTTTGCCCTGCAGAGGAGGCGGAGCGTATTCCGGAACTGTGGCGCCATATTCTCTCGGTCTCTCCGCTCCCCAGTAACATGGATAGGCACACGCACGAAAGCAGACGACAAGCGCGGGCTCGGACACTTGAAAGACAACACGGCTCCCAACCTGGTGCATTCTACGTGGACATAGCAGGGCCTTCGCCCAAGGGATTTTACACGGCCTCTGTAATTCACCAAGAAAAACACGTCAATGGGCTCTCCTTCCCAGCACAAAATTCAGAGCGAGCTGAGGAAGTAGCGATAGCGCTTTCTGCCGCGGATCCCAATTCGAAAGTCATCATCACGGACTCCCGTAAAGCATGTGCTCACTACTTGGCAGGGGAGATATCCCCCTTAGCCGGCCAAATTCTAAAACGGGCTGCCATTGATCCGACGCCAAAACGAATTATATGGGCTCCTGGCCATCAGGGCTTACGAGGTAATGAGGCCGCTGATGCGGCCGCCCGAGCGCTTACCCACCGGGCTTTTCACCCTGGCTCTTATGGCTCGGAGGCCAATACGCCGCTGCTGCGGTTCAAAGAAATTCTCGCGTATTATCGCGACGCTCACCGCCTTTTCTCGGCTCCTGCAAAGGGGCTGAGTAAGGCGGATGAGCGAACTCTAAGGCGCCTGCAGACAGGTACTCTACTCTGTCCTGCAATATTAAAACACTATGATCCGAACACGGATGGGCGGTGCCCACACTGTGGGGAGACCTGTGACGTCTTCCACATGGTGTGGGCATGTAATAAAATCCCCACCTGCCCCCATCCCTTACCCCTTAACGAGAGGCATGGGAGGCTGCCCTCCTCAACTGCTCCTCACTGGAGTCGCAACGGGCTCTGGTGCGACGGGCGCGAGACGGGGCCTCTTCATGCGGTGTCCCGGACTAGGGACGCCGACCATGTAGCGGGGTCATACTTTGGCCCCCAAACTCTCTTTCTTTATTTCTTTTTATAATAAATGTTTTTCATCATCATCATCACATCTGTAAGGCATTATGTGCACTTTGTTGACGCGACGACTGATGGCGATGAAGAATTAAGGCTCGACCCTATGTAATGGGTGGAAAGCTTTAAACGGCTCACCAGTTACGTAATTCGCATTGGGTGACGCCCTCTGGCTATTGCACTCTCCCGCCATGCTATATAACATACGTTGACGTGGAAAGAGACAGAGAGAGAGAGAGGAAGAACATAATTGAGACCCTGAGGAAATGGATCATGGGCTTATGGGCTTCCTTGGCAACCAACACAAGTGCACTTGCGAGGACCCACTACGCTACAAATCATCGTAATTGTTATGAAGTAGAGAAGCAGCGACTATGCCAGTTTTCTTCATTCTACGGAGAGCAATAGTACCCGCTAAACACATCTAAGGCATTATGCGCACTTTGTTGATGCTGTCCCTGATGACGATGAAGAATTATGGCAGAACCCTTTGTAATGGATTGGAAGCATTCAACAACCTACTGGTTGCGCAATTCGCATTTTGTGACGCCTGATTACAGAATTCGCGTTGTGCGATGACTGGTTCTTATTTTACTTTTCTACCACGCTATAATACATATACTAACGTGGTTCCTTCCCGACATGAAGCATGTATAGTGTCTATTCGCAAAGCAGTTTCAAGCACCGGCATGTTTCTAAGGTAGAATACTGGGCTCCCACGCAGAGGGCCCTGGTTCGAACGCCGTTCCATCCAGGAATTCTTTTTATTTCGTTTTTAACACGACAGTGTTTTATGCCGGGGTCCACCAAGACTTCAGTGACGTATTTCCGTCACGGAAATGACGTAGAAAAAAATATACACAATCAGATGGCAAAGAAAAAAAAGGTGCCGTCAACGGGCATCGAACCCACGACCGCTCGGTCCGCAAGAACAGATGCCGGGCGCGCTATTCACTGCGCCACGGTCACAGACTATGGAGGCTTTACGAATGCGCCTTTTTTATCTACCACTCTCCCGGTCGGCTGGGTGGTGTTGACCTCTGGGAGTGGTAAGGTAAACTAATTCGTCATTGCTGTGGCCTCCGTGACTAGCACCTGCAACGCGTTTCCCGCCTGTCCCATTCCGCGCGTTTTCAATAGAAGTTGAATTTTGTCAATGCCTTAACACACCGCGAGGTGGCGACCTTTGCCCGAGCGTCGTAAAAGCGTCGACATCGCTCAGCATCACGTTAATACAAATCAAAAATAAATCTGCGACGAGCGCCTGCTTCACCTGGCTGTAACCCCGCGTTCCCCGTTGTCGCGCTCGCCCAGAGAAAAATCGCGGCCGGGCTATGTCACCATAGCCGGGCTACCGGGGCGACACGACGCGCTTTGCGTTTCCCTCTAGTCCGGCCGTAATGTTCAATCACATTTTAACATGCCGCGGGATGGCGAACAAGCTCTGCGTACAATATGCGACGCTCTTCTGGCTATCACAGCTCGTTCACTGATTACGCTTTCACCATTAACTACTACAGCTACCACAAGGGTTTGTTTAATCATTTAACATGGACGTTAGTCGTCGGGATGGAGATGTACCACCAGTCATCAAAGTGGGTGCATACACGTTAAAAGGCGCCATTAGCTGCCAGACATCAATATACATTGTGCAAACTCGCTTATACCAATGTAGAGTAAGCATTCAGTTACTTCTGTAAGGGCACGCTTTACTTTCGTGTTATTCCGATTCCTATGCCGGATGAATCAACCGTGTTTTTTTTTCTTAGTTCGCGCGATAGTGGTTACGGACACCGGCGGCGGCGGACAACTACGGCGCCAAAAATGGCCTCTGAAATGATCTCATAACAGCTTTCGCTGTGAAAATTTGTGGCGAAGGGCATGTAGGCACGGGTGTTCAGCTCCACTAACGTGAAACCTGGGGAAGGGCGAAGAATGCAGTGTGCGCCGGCGCTTCTCACAGCAAAACGCTCGCCGTTCGCTCTCCCTCGCCACACGACGACCGCCGAGGCGGTGACGCCCTCTCTTGCTCTCAAGCAAGTGTACCATCACGATAGCAGACTATCATGCACGCCGATACGCCGAGACCCTAAGGTGCTTCGCCCCTAAAACTTTTCTTTCTGTAGCCGGTGCAGTAAGGAAAGCGCAATGCTCAAATGTGAAGGCACACATGCTTACGTAGATATCGTTACCACAGCTACACCCAGAAGTAGAGAGGGAGTTTCTGAAATCGAATTTTATTCCTTATTTCAATAATTGCATGCAGCAATAGATGCATTCTTGAAAGATCGATAGATTCCGTGTGGGTGTTTAACATTTTTGTGAAACTGGGTGAGCACCGAGAAGAAATATTACCCAAGTGCTGTGGAACTATCAATTGTGAATTAATAGAATTAATTTTAAGGGCTCGTTTTTATTTGTTAGACACAACATTATGAGCATGTTGCTTGTTAGTTCTCATTAGGCTATGAATTCAGCCACGTTATTATTACAGTACATGATGAGTAAAATAAGCAAAAGCATGTGTACAAAGGACGATTGATATTGCCACGCACGCTTCATTTGCTATTTTTCTCTAACAAGTCCATTGGACGCGTATCCGCTGTCTTGCGCAAGCCGCGCCCTAATGCCTGAGAACGTTCCAGACTATTTTGTAATCATCCTGTAGGCCTGAGCTCGAAAGCATGAACAGCTGAGAATATTCTAGAACTCACGCGGCCACCAGCGATAAGGCTCAAATGTTCAATGCCGCATGTAATAATGCCGACGCGCCTTACTGTAGATCAGTTCGCCTTACTGTAGACGCTCCGTTCGCCGCTAACAGTGTACAGTGTGTATTGCTGTAGTTTGAGTTTTTGTTTCCCGGCCACAAGTTCGGCGAGAAAAAGAGGTTCATTTTGTACGCGCCGACTGCTGCCTTCGTCGACGTTACGACCCCATGACAACTGATCGAGTTGCTGCTTCATAATTCAGACACCACCGCGGGGCGCTGACCCAAGCCCAAGCCGCGAAGAAGTCGATGCTAAGTAGAACCCAGATCGTCGAACTAGCTGCCGGCAGAAGGGACTGCAGCCAGATTACGAGCTTCTTCCCGAAAACATCAGGCAGTCCAAGACCGTCAGATCTACCGCCGAGGCGATGACAGCCCCTCTGCCGCATACAATGGTGGTGATGCGGCAGCCAAGGGAGCCACCGGCTTTCCGTGGATCGTCGTTTGAAGAACCGGAGAGCAGGCTGGAGACGTACGACCGAATCGCCACCTTCAGCCACTGGGACCCTGAAGAGAAGCTACACCACGTCTACTTTGACTTAATCGACGCCGCGAAGACGTGGTTTGAGAACAGCGAACTGATACTTCGAATCTGGGATCTCTTTCGGACGAAATTCTATTATACCTTCACGGGCATCGTCCGCAAGGAAGAGGCCGCTGCTCTGCTGGAGACAAGAGCGCAGCTACCGAGTGAGAGCGTCACCATCTACACGGAAGAGATGATGCGCCTCTTCCGCCTGGGCGATGCTGCCATGCCTGAGGAGAATAAGGTCAGCTTCCTTAGGCGGAGAGTGAACCAAAACCTCTTGCAGGATTCGTGGGGAATCCACCAAAAAGAGTTACCGAATTTCTAACGGAGGCCACAACCACTGAAAAAAGACGCCAGGCCTGCGCTGAAACCGCAGCACAGTCACAGCGAAAGCTGGAAGAGCGGCGTTTCTAGAGCCCGTTGTAAGCTCTCTTGGGGTTACAATACAAGTAAACTAGAAAGGTACCCACTATGCCATAAATCACAATTTTTGTGAAGTTGGGAAGCACCTACTAAGCCAAGTGCACTTGCGAGGAACTCACTACGCTATGAATCAATGTAATTTTGAGAAGTAGGGCAGCAGGCACTGTGCCATTTTTCGTCATTCTACGGAGAGCGTTGGTACCTGCTAAACCCATGTAAGGCATTATGCGCACTTTGTTGATGCTGTGCCTGATGACGATGAAGAATTATGGCAGAGTCCTTTGTAATGGGTTGGAAGCATTCAACAACCTACTCGTTGCGCAATTCGCATTGTGTGACTCCTGGTTACAGAATTTGCGTTGTGCGACACTTGGTGTTTATTTCACTCTTCTACAACGCTACATTGCATATGCTAATGTGGTTCCTTCCCGACATGAAGCCTGTATAGGACCTTTTTGCAAAGCAGTTTCAAGCACGGGCATGGCTCAGCGGTTGAATACTGGGCTCACACGCAGAGGGCCCAGGTTCAAACCTCGTTCCGTCCTGGAATTTTTTTCTTATTTCGTTTTTTTTTCTTATTTCGAGCGAAAACTGGTTACGGGCACCGGCGGCGGCGGACAACTACGGCGCCAAAAACCGCCGGTGAAATGATCTCATAACAGCTTTCGCTGTAAAATCCCTCGAGATGTGGCCGATGCAATTCCACCACTCAACCCTGTGTACACTCTACACCGAAGCGCACTGGCTAGGCACCGAGAACCTACGGGAAAGCATCCGAGAGATAGTGCAGGAGGAACTGCGCAAGCTGTTAGCTTCTGCGCAGCCTCAAGTGGATTCGATCGCCGACATGGTCCGCGAGGAAGTCTGTCAATCGCTGAGAATTCCCCAACCACCGATGCCTCATCCGGAAGCTATGAGATACGCTGATGCAGCACGTCGTAACGTTCCCCCTCCGCGCCCACGTGCTGATGTCTTCGCCGAACGACAACCAGGAACTAACACGAAGGCAAGGCCACAGTAGTCCCAAAGGTATTCAAGCGAGGAATGGCGTCGTGTTTCTTTAGGAGCGGTGCTCTCCCAAGGAAGGACTTTTAGCCACTGCGGGCCACTACCTTCAGCTTTACATCCAGATGTTGTGGAGGCTTTACAAAACGACCCGACGGCTGACCACCGAGGCTTTTCCCGCACGCTCGCGAGGATACAAGAAAAGTACTGATGGCCACGCCCTACCGCTGACGTCGCTCGCTATGTGAGGACATGCCGGCGGGACTGTCAGCGACGCAACACACTGCCGACAAGGCCAGCAGGACTTCTGCAGCCCATTGAGCCACCCATCGGCCGCTCCAGCAAATGGGGAGGGACTTACTGGGCCCGTTTCCGACGTCGATTTCCAGAAACGCATGGGTTGTCGTAGCTACCGACTACCTCACCCGCTACGCCATGACAAGAGCCCTACCCAAGGGCAGTGCTGCCGAGGTAGCCAACTTCTTTGTTGAGAACATCCCCCTGCGTCATGGCACCCCAGAGGTCCTCATTACTGACGCAGGCACGGCCTTTATTGCGGACCTAACTACGGTGGCTTCTCTGGGACACAGCCAACAAAGCCACCGCCCGACCGCCGCCTACCACCAAGTTACCGATCACCTCACTGCGCATAAATTAGACCGTAGCCGACATGCTGGCCATGCATGTCGACGTCAAGCACAAGACGTTGGATGCCCTGCTTGCACACGTGACCTTCGCATAAAAAACTGCCATGGAAGAAATGACGCAGATGACGCCATACAAGTTGGTATACGGAAGAAGCCGGCAACGACGCTCGACGCCATGCTATGTAACGTCACTCGACGTGACTCGAAAATCTCGACGTTACTGTCTACCTTCAGCGCACCGAAGCCCGATAACTCGCCCACCTTCAAATCTAGAATCGGCAGACGACGGATAGCCGCTCTTACAAATTTCGACGACGCTTTCTGGAACACCAGCCCGGTGACCGTGTTTGGGTCTGGACGCGATACGCCAAAGTGGACTTAGTGAAAACTTCTTCGGCGATACTTCAGCCATACAAGGTGATTCGACGACTCCGCGTTCTAGAATCCGAGGTCCTCACGGAAGGCTTCACGAACTCTCAGCGGCGGAGCGCACGGCCTGAAGGCGTTCACGTCGTGCGGCGTGACCATCCTTACTGCGCATGCACATACCCTCTCCCCTCACCCTCTCCACTTCCCCTCTCCGCATCCCATCTCCCCTCTTCCTCTCCCCTTCCCCCGCTCCCCTTCCCCACCCCCAATCCCCCTCTCCACTTTCCATCTCCCCTCCACCTCTCCACTTCCCCTCTCTTCACTTTCCCCCTCCCATCCCTCTCTCCACTTCCCCTCCCCCTTTCCACTCTTCCTCCGAAACGCGGGCTAGACATGCCGAAATTCTGTCCTGCGCAACGCCGCGATGAGCACCAGCGCATGCGCGTCCCCTCCCCCTATCTCTGCTCTCCTACGCTACCCCCCTCTCGCACGCCTGCCGACTGCGTTCCCCGCTCTCCCTGTGAGAATTAACGGCCAGGCTAGAGGGAAGACAAGACGCGCGTAGCGTTCCTCTTCGCGTTCCACGACGCGAGGTCGCTAGCATGCCCAAAGAACGCCGACGGAACGCGATCGTGCAAGTGCTCCGGCTTCGCATCGCCTCATGTTCCCCTTTAGCGGGAAATGGTGTATTTTTTTATCTAAGTCCGTTGTACGCGAAGCCGGTGCCTTGCGCAGGCCGCGCTCGCCCAAATGACATTATTCTCAGGTGCACAACCGCGTTTCCGCAACAGCTGACATTATTTTGGAACTCACGCGGCTTGAGCGCGAAAACGCGAAGAGCTGAGATTATTCTCGAACTCACGCGACCACCAGCGATGAGACTCGAATGTTCGATAGCGAATGTATAAATGCAGACGCGCCTTACTGCAGATCAGTTTATAGACGTCCGGCGCTCTGTCCACCGCTGTGAGTGTAGTGTGTATTGCTGTAATTCGACTTTCTGTTTCCTGGTCACAAGTGCGACCAAACAAGCAGTTTCGTTTATGACACGCTGACTGCTGCCTTTGTCCACGTGACGACCCCTTGACAATATACTGTGCTGATCATGTTCGTATAATGGCAATTTATTTTGCAGAGCAAATGTAGGTATCTGCAAGACTGACTAAGAATTGTGACCCCTATCTTCAGCCCACGCTGTGCTTCATCGCATGAAATAGTTGCTTGTTGATAAGTGTTACAGGTCAGCGTCAAACGGCACTTGATTCGCAATTTTCTTGTCTTTCTCGTGCCGCTGAAATATTGCAGTAAGTCCCACTGCAAACGAACACGTACGAAAGACCAAGAAAAAAAAAACATGCTATTTTCGCACAAGCTTCTACAAATGCCCTAAACAAAATGCTTTTCCATGGTTACAAGCTAGTATTACGGTTTCAAATACACGGTGCTCACTGCAGCAAAACTATTAAAGTGGCCAATTTTTGGCGGCAGCACAATACGTTGCACCAGATACAGTTGCTGCAACGATAAATTGGTTCTTTATTTTGCTACATGCAAGCTATTGTGATAAAGGAGGTGATTCATTGAAAGGGCCACTAAAGTTTTTTTTATTCCAACGGCCAGTAATGTTTAGCCAACCTGACCCATCCAAGCTGCAGTGCACCGGCAGTTAATCTTGATTCCCATACGGTCCGTGAGTAGGTATTTGAACTTTTGGTAGCATAATAATAATATTATCTGGGGTTTAACGTCCCAAAACCACGATATGATTATGAGAGAGGCCGTAGTGGAGGGCTCCGGAAATTTCGACCACTTGGGGTTCTTTAACGTGCACCTAAATCTAAGTACACGGGCCTCAAACATTTTCGCCTCCATCGAAAGTGCAGCCGCCGCGGCCGGGATTCGATCCTGCGACCTTCGGGTCAATAGTCGAGCGCCATAACCACTAGACCACCGTGGCGGGGCGAACTTTTGGTAGCAGGTATAGAACATTTAATCATATTGTTCTCGTTGAAACAAAATTTTTGTAATGGTCAAGAAGTGTCTTAACTACGACTATGCCTCAGAGGACGAGCTGCAGTTTTTACTCATTCAAGAAATTCAATAGCTTTGTTAAGGTGTTTAATAGACAGCACTCAACGACAATGAGTAATGGCGACAGTCACGGCAAGGCACGAACTCCCTGCGCGAGCGGCGTTCTTTTTTCAAGCAACCAAAGAGGACGACCCACTAGAAGGCGCTGGAGAGGGTAACCCATTACCATGTCCCAAGGCTTCTCTACAATTACCCCTGGTACGAAAAGGGAGCCGTCCGGCGACCTAAGAGCACGTCACTATGAGTGGGTCATAGTAGGCCTTGAGGCGCTCCACGTTGACAATGTCGTGCCCTCGACGGCGCATGTCCGAAGCTGGTTCGATGGGTTCGATCAAGTAGTTGACCGGGGATGTGCGCTCGACGACCCGGTATGGGCCTTCGTATTTCGGCAGCAGTTTTGAAAAAAGGCCACTTGCAGTGGTAGGGACCGAGAGCCATACGAGCGCTCCAGGGAGGAACGTGGGTTCAGAAGTGGTGTTGGCATCGCGAATGCTCTTCAGCAGCTCTTGTTTCTGCGTAGTTAATGTCTTGGCAAGCTCGCGACACTCTTCAGCGAGCCTAGCTGCGTCAGAAATAGGCACACACTCAGATGAATCCGGCTTGTATGGAAGTATCGTGTCGATGGTGTGCGACGGGTGCCTTCCGTACAGTAAGAAGAACCGTGTAAAACCAGTAGTGCTCTGAGGGGCGGTGTTATAGGCGTAGGTGACGAAGGGCGGAATGACATCCCAATTGGTGTGATCGGCGGCGACGTACATTGACAGCATGTTGCCTAGCGTGCGGTTAAAGCGTTTGGTTAGGCTATTCGTCTGCGGCTGGTAAGCTGTAGTATTGCGGTGAACAGCATGGCACTCTTTCACAATGGCTTCCACGACTTCCGATAAGAAGACACGGCCTCGATCGCTGAGAAGCTGTTGAGGTGGACCGTGACGCAGTATGAATCGGTGTAGTAGGAAGGAGGCAACATCGCGCGCTGTAGCCGCTGGGAGGGTGGTGGTTTCGGCGTATCGCGTTAGATGGTCAACAGCGATGGTGGCCCAGCGGTTTCCAGCCGAAGTCAGAGGAAGTGGTCCATACAAATGGATGCCCACGCGCCCGAACGGACGGTTACGGCAAGGTAATGGTTGTAGACCTGCTGGCGACACGTGCGTTGCAGGTTTTCGGCGTTGGCAATCGAGGCAGGAGCGAACGAACTTCTGCACGTAGCGGTACATCCCACGCCAGAATTATCGTTGTCGAATGCGGTGGTAAGTTTTGGATACCCCAGAGTGCGCGCACTGCGGGTCAGAGTGGAAGGCCTCGCATATATCAGAACGCTGACTGCGAGGTATCACTAGTAGCCACTGGCGGCCGTCGGCGTTGTAATTGCACCGGTGCAGGAGGTCGTCACGACCGGCGAAATGGTGGGCTTGACGACGCAACGCGCGAGTGGATGGTGTTGCCGTCTGATCAGTGAGCAAGTCGATCAGCGAGGTGATCCATTTATCTTTGCGCTGTTCGGTAGCGATGGTGTGAACGCTGATTGAAGCAACAGCTATGTGAGATACTGAGCAGGGGGCATTGTCGTCAGGCAAGGGAGAGCGCGAGAGAGCGTCGGCGTCAGCATGCTGGCGTCCGTTGCGGTACAGCAAGCGGATGTCGTAGTCCTGTAGGCGAAGTGCCCAGCGGGCGAGACGGCCTGAGGGATCCTTCAATGACGACAGCCAGCATAGTACATGATGGTCGGTGACGACATGAAATGGGGGACCATACAAATACGGTCGAAACATTGTAAGGGCCCATATGATCGCCAGGCACTCTTTTTCCGTGACTGAGTAATTGGTCTCGGCTCTGGTAAACGTACGGCTTGCGTATGCCACGACATATTCGGGGTACCCTCGTTTAAGTTGAGCAAGGACAGCGTCGAGGCCTACACCGCTGGCGTCCGTGTGTACCTCCGTTGGGGCCGTAGGGTCGTAGTGGCGTAGTATGGGAGGAGACGTCAACAAACGACGGAGCTCTGCGAACGCGTCGTCACACTCGGACGACCACGAATTTAGGGGTCTGTTATTTCCAAGGAGCTTCGTCAGCGGCGATATGATGGTGGCAAAGTTTCTTATGAAGCGTCGAAAGTATGAACACAGTCCGACGAAACTGCGCAGTTCTTTGACGGACGTAGGTTTGGGAAATTCGGCCACGTCCCGAAGCTTGGCCGCATAGGGAAGGATTCCGTCTTTGGACACGACGTAGCCGAGCATTGTCAGCTGCCGTGCCGCAAATCGGCACTTCTTCAGATTCAGTTGGAGGCCGGCGTTGCTCAAACGTGTCAAAACATGCCGCAGACGTTGGAGATGCGTGGAGAAGTCCGGAGCGAAGACGACGACGTCGTCCAGGTAACACAGGCACGTGTGCCATTTCAAGTTACGCAGAACGCTCGAAGGTCGCGGGCGCATTACACAGACCGAACGGCATGACGTTGAACTCGTACAAGCCGTCGGGCGTGACAAAGGCTGTCTTTGGTCGAGCGTCATCAGCCATGGGTACTTGCCAGTACCCCGAGCGCAAATCGAGAGATGAAAAGAATTCTGCTCCTTGGAGGCTGTCAATCGCGTCGTTGATTCGCGGCAGTGGATAAACATCCTTGCGGGTGACCTTGTTGAGCCGTCGGTAGTCCACACAGAACCGCACAGAACCACCCTTGTTCGCAACGAGAACAACAGGAGACGCCCATGGGCCGTCGGAGGGCCGAATTATATCGCGTTGAAGCATATCGTCCACTTGCTCGTTAATTACCCGGCGTTCTGTGGGAGACACGCAAAATGGACGTTGCCGCAGTGGTGGTTGGGCGCCAGTGTCGATGCGATGCGTAACAGCGGACGTGCGGCCGAGGGATGTTTGCCCGACATCGAAAGAATGGCGAAATTCATCCAACAAGCACAGAAGCTGCGAACGCTGGACCGACGTAAGGTTGTCAGCAATGGAGGGAACAAATACATCAGTAGGTGACGAATCAGACGTGGAAACAGCACTGATGGTGCGGGAAGTGGTACAGTGCGAGTCATCGGGTGCGTCCAGAACTTGTGCGTCTTCAACGGGTTGCACTTTGCCGAGACATTCCCCTCGAACCAACGTAACAATGCAAGGGGATGGGTTCGTAACAAAAATAGTGGTGCTGCCCTGAGTGACTCGCACGGTCGCAAAAGGTACCAGCAACCCTTTCCTAGTGCAGACGCGGGCAGATGGCGAAAGGAGTGCAATGGTATCGCAGAGACCGGCGCAGTAAACTGGCACGGCCGTCGACGAGCTTGGGGGAACTTTGATATCGTCTTTGACGAGGGTCTTGGTGAATGCCGATGGACTGTCTGCCGGCGTCAAATGTGAGAACGGTTAGAGTTCGAGGGCGGCTGGTGCGCAGTAAATTATGGCGTCGTGGCGGGAAAGAAAATCCCCTCCCAAGATGACGTCGTGAGAGCATGCCGCAATTATGATGAACTCGACGTCGTACAGAACGTCCTGAATGACGACGCGAGCAGTGCATACTGCTGTGGGATGAATACTCTGGGAGCTCGCGGTACGGAGGGACATCCCAGAAAGTGGCGTCATCACTTTTCGAAGTAAGCGCCAAAGGTTTGCGTTCATAACGGATGCGCGAACACCGTCCACAAGCACGTCGATTACATTCGATGGACTTCGCTGAGGGCTTTCACAGTTCGATAGCGTCGCAGCCCTTGCCTCCTGGACTGCGACGACTAGTTTTCCTGCTCTCGTGCGACCGAACGTGGCCGCATGGGTGACAGTGATCGACGTCGTGGAGACGGAGAGCGGCGAGTAGCTGGAGGTGGGCGTGACGTCGGCGACATAGGTGGAGGTGGGTCGTAGAATGCACTGCTTGACTGGCTGGTGACAGGTGACGCGACTCGAGGCGGCTGCTGAAGTGACTGCATGGTGGGCTGCAGTCGGGGCCGAGGGATGGCGTCAGCATATGTATCCGGCACACCCGCCTGAAAGAACGGAGGTCTAGCGGCAGCTTCGGCGTAACTCATTGGGGCAGCCGCAGGAAATACTTGGGGCGTCCTGGCAACAACTGGAGGGTAACTATGGGGCGCAGGAGCCGGAGGTTGCGGGTGGCACTCAGGCATGACCTCCGCAATTTCCTGCTCAATCGCTCGGCGGAGAGGAGGAAGAAGGGTGGTCGAGGACTGTTGAACGTGCGGCGGGTGGGCAAAGGCGAGGAGGGAGACCTGGCGTGCAATTTCCTCGCGCACCAATGACTTGACTTCTGCCAGCAACGCGGCCTGGTCAGATATTGCCGCCAAGCCAGCAAGCTCTGCGTCGCGTGATGTGAAGCGACGGGTCATCGAACGCTGCCGGCGGAGCTCCTCGTAGCTCTGGCACAGCGTTATGATTTCCACCACTGTGCCAGGTTTTTTGGCGAGCAGCATGGTGAAGGCATCGTCGTCAATGCCTTTCATTACGTTCCGGATCTTGTCAGACTCGGACATGGTTCCGTTGGCCTTCTAACACAAGTCGAGGACGTCTTCGATATAACTTATGAAAGATTCACCGGCCTGCTGAGATCGTTCACGTAAGCGCTGTTGGGCTTGCAGCTGACGAACTGCTGGGAGCCAAAAACGCTGATGACGGCGGACTTGAAATCGGACCAAGTCGCAAAATCGGACGCGTGGTTGTTGTACCACAAGCTTGCTACGCCCGCGAGGTAGAATACCAAGTTGCTTAACTTGCCTTCTTCGTCCCATTTGTTGGGCATGCTGACGCGCTCGTAAATTGCGAGCCAGTCCTCCACGTCGGTGCTATCGGCGCCAGTGAAGATAGGTGGATCGCGTATACGGGGGGCACCAGGACATGTGCTCGTTGCGAGAGGAGGCGTTTGCTGGGCGGCGTCTTGAGGAATGGTAGATGGCAGGGTATGGGATCGGAGCTCCAGGGGCATTGAATGGGAGCAGAGCACTCTCCACCAAATTGTTAAGGTGTTTAATAGACAGCACTCAACGACAATGAGTAATGGCGACAGTCACGGCAAGGCAGGAATTCCCTGCGCGAGCGGCGTTCTTTTTTCAAGCAACCAAAGAGCACGACCCACTAGAAGGCGCTGAAGAGGGTAACCCATTACCATGTCCCAAGGCTTCTCTACAGCTTCATCTCGTACCCGTGCAGTTATGCAGCGGCATTTTATAGTAGTAAGCATTTCTTCACCTTGAAGCAGTGCATATAGTTATGCAGAGAAAGAGGGAAAAAATTTTTATCCCACGTCCAATTGTGTTACTGGTGGTTTGCTATACCTGGAATATAACAAACAATAAGTGACAGCCAATATAATTTAAAATTTATACAAGTCATCTCAGGAAATGATAGCAGGTATGTTTGACAGTAGATGTACTTTCAAAAACATTGATATAATGTGCTAGCGTGAATGATTCATTCGTTTTGGAAAGGTTATATTTTCAAAGCATTCATCATCATCATCATCAGCCTGTCTACGCCCACTGCAGGGCAAAGGCCTCTCCCATGTTCCGCCAATCAACCCGGTCCTGTGCTTTCTGCTGCCACGTTATACCTACAAACTTCTTAATCTCATCTACCCACCTAATTTTCTGTCTCCCCCTCACGCGTTTACCATCTCTTGGAAACCAGTCAGTTACCCTTAACGACAAAGCAATAATGTACACATTTCTTATATACATGAAAAGAACCTACTACAGGTAAGGTTGTTTGTGGATTCATATACGTGGAATAATGCAAACAATAGGTGATATCAAGTATTAAAATAAATATTACTTGATAGTAATCTTATTTTGAAACAAGAAATATCAAAAGAATTTTCGCAGGAATGTTTGAAAATAGAAGTACGTTCAGAAGCAATCATACAATCGGCTTTCATAAATGATTCTATCGTTTTGAAAGGCTGTATTTTTGAAGTATTATACGTACACATTTGAAAAAATCCGCAAACGGGGTGAGTGCTCGAGCCGACGTTTCGACAAGTGGACTTGTCTTCTTCAAGGCCAGAACTGATTTCATTAGTTCTCGTGCATATACGCTTCGTGCCCTCTCCACCACAAGGTAGAAGGGGAGGGTAACTGCCAGAATGGGGGAGGGGGGGAGATGCCGCCGTGACGAACTGGGTGAGTCATAAGGAAGGCGAGAAAAAGGAGAAAAAGGAACAAAAACGGTGTGGGGGGAGAGGGTATACGTTTCGCTGAATGATTATCAGTGGGAACGTTTCTAAGGGGGCTCTTGAATCTATTCGGTATGGCACATACACAACGAAAACCAATGAGAGTTCAGCCCTTCTTCTGGGAATTTCGAACCTACTATAAAGTGCCACGTGCTCCCACTGAAAGTCATTTAGCGAAACGTATACCCTGCGCTCTCCCCCCACCCCGTATTCTGGTCCTTTGTTTTTGTTTTCTCGCCTTCCTTATGACTCACCCAGTTCGTCACGGCGGCCTCTCACCCCCCATCCCCTCCTCTGGCAGTTGCCCTCTTCTTGTCTCTTGTGATGGGGAGCGTACGAAGCATATACGTACACACGAGAGCTAAGGAAATCAGTTCCAGCCTTGAAGATGACACGTTCACTTGTCGAAACGTCTGCTCGAGCAGACGTTTTTACACGTACGCACTTGTAACATATACGGAAATAACAACAAACTAGCCCCCTACAAGTGCGCAATATGTGCTACTTTAAAGATATTATTTACGTCCACACAATAATCAAGCCGGTTATATACATTTTGTGGCATAGCCATCTCTGCACTGCAGCCCTGGTGTATTTTTCAGCTGAACTAAGGACTGCGTTAGTGGGGGTATATAAACGAGTTGCTCAACGTAGCCCAACAGAAAGAAGCCGCAGGATGTTAATTCAGGTGAGACCAGGGGAGCAAAGCTACGTCATCCTCACCAATACGCCCTGTCCAGCGATGTGGAGGTTCATCCTTTAGTAGTCAGGAACTTATATGAGACAAGGGTGTCCCGTCTTGTTGGAAGACAAAATCCTTGAAGTCAGTACTTAGGTGCGGGAAAACCACAAGTGCAATACATCTAGGTAACATTCACCGGTCACAAATTGCTCTGATAAAAAAAATGGCTCATACATCTTTTTGCGTGACTTTGCACAGATAACATTCAACTTTGGCGTATTCCTTTTAAACTGTCGCGACTTCACGTGGATTGTCGAGGCCCAGATTTACGCCATTAGTTGGTGAGCTTGTGGTTCTTTTGATATATCATTCATGTGTGTAGGCATAACACTTTTGAAAATGCAGCATTTTCAAAATGAATAATAAAGTAATACTAGCCCTGCATATATAGCCCTGAACAAATGAGTGATGTAGGACAGCTTTTCAGTGCCAAAGTTTCAATAGGCGTCCGAATGTTTCACCTAAAGTAAATAAATAAACACAGCTAAAATATGACGAAACACGTTCAAAAACGATTGAAAAATTTTACACATTTTTTGCAAGAAATTAACGCGAATCCAAATAACCAAATCATGAACACTTGATAGCTGCAGCAGGTAACACGTAAACCAAGCGAAAGCTAAGCAGAAAGTGCCATCGTGATCAAGACATCGTAGGACAACTATCAAGACAAGGAAGCGTAATGCCGAAACAAGCAGTAAAATAGTGCAGTTAAGCTTGGACACATGCAGAAAACAAGGCAGTAAAAACGTAAATTTGGAGCACTTGAAGGGCCCGGGCTGTCGTATGCTGTCATCTCAATGCCGTAGCTTGGTGTCACGCAGGGAAAACCACGCATAGCATAGTAGCTGTGGTTCTTGGTGAAGAAGCGCTATATTATGTCTCCCAGGTAGACATACGCGCCACCGTCGCCGGCTGTTTTGCTCAGGTCGCTCGCGCCGCCGTCAGAGCACCGAAAGGGATAAAGCCGGCGCCGTCGCCGCCACGCAAGATTTGCGACGCGTCGCCTTTACCGTTTCTTTTAACCCGAACCGGGATCTAGACGTAAGTACATCGCTTCACTGGGGGAGATCTTCTCGACGTGCCAATAGACTGTCCATTTCAGCCGCCATTGATTAGCGGGAGCTCGGCGAGCAGCGCGTCCTCTGTTTCCAATTCTCATTTTTTAAAACGTCATTTTGAAGCCGCGAAGCTTTCACAACTTTCCACACAAATTAGAGGGACGGAATGCGCTTCAACCATTGCGAAATCAAAATAAGGGGGACCGCGCCTAGCGTCAGCAAGCCAATATCACCTAAAGCCGCTACCACCTCGGTTTCGTGCCACAATTCCCATCACGCTCTGTTGCGTTTCCTTTTTTTTGGGGGCACATGTGAAACAAAAAATTTGATGAGCGCGCCCGCCAATGTCTACAAGCCAACCTCCTCCGAAGCTGATACCGTCTCGACCTCCATGCTCTCGTCATAATTCCCAGCATGCTCCTGTTTCATTTTTCATGGCTGCGGAGCTATTCTAAGGGTGTCCCTCTAGTTGACTGTTCGTTTATGCCGCCGCTGATTGGCTGTAGTTCCGCGAGTAGCGCGCCCCCAGTTTCCGGTTATTTTGCCGAAACGTCATTTTGACGTCGCGAAGCTTTCACAACGTTCGACTCAAGTGAGAGGGACGGAATGCCCTTGAACGCAACGAACGCAGCCCCCAGAGATCCGCTTTTGGGCGCACATCTAAAAGGCCGTGCATGAACTCTGGTCGCGTTAGCCATCGAATTATGTTTAGGACGGTCGCTCGTCTAATAATAGTGTGAAGGTCGGTACGCATTCCCTGAATCATTTTCAAAAATCTGGGGCACATTCTTATGCAAGCTCAGGAATGACAAATTCCTGTTCTCTATTTCGTCCTCTTTCTTCGTGCGCCGGGAATGTGCTGGTGGGTTCGGTGCGTCGACGTGGTCAAGAACGAGGTGGCATCACGGCTCACCAATTCACCAGAAATTCTCACGCTTCGTCGCCTAAGCGGATGGAAATCCGGGCTACGAGGACCATCGGTCTCTGACTGATTTTTTTTCTTCACGGGCATAGCTAAACGCCACTCCGCCTCTCTGGAAGCCGTACTTTGGCTGTGCTAGCATATGAAACAGGTGATGTCGCGCCGATATTTAAGACTGGCTGCCAAGAACTTGCATATGTACTAGCATAGGTAGAAGACGCGCCTTCGTGCATAAGAACATTCTGGCATTTCGCCGACTCCCTAGCAGTTAACCTTTTTTTAACCGGAATGCAGGTGCAACGCGGGTGGTGGTGTATGGTGTAGAACCTGCGCAATTCACAACGACTACGCTGCAAAGAATGGTGAGTCACACACCAAGCTTTGCTCATGAATAAATTCCACACGCTTTTTACTAATATCACATTTAGACGCTCGTGTTCCCCGCTCGTGCGTTTCGTGACGTCTGCGTTGGCTGGATCATGTTTACCCAAAAATGTTACATTCTTTATCTATCTATTTACCCACCGCGGTGCCTACTGGTTATGGTGCTCAACTTCTGACCCAAAGCTAGCGTTACTATAATCTGCCGCATTGACCGCATTTTCATGAAGTCAAATTACTATTGAATCCAATGTGCTTAGTTTAGGTGCGCGTTAATGAACTCCAGGTTGTCGTAATTTCCAGAACGTTCCACTACAGGGTCCCCTATATTCATGTCGTCGTTTCGGACATAAAAGTTCGACAACTAATATTGTCTACTATTTCCGCTACCCCTTCCTTCACTGCCACAGTATTACATTATACAGGGTCAAGGGTTGTTTTGTAAATTTGGCAGCGCTAAACTAAATTGGATGCATTCACATGGCAGGTGGGAAAGCATGGTGGCTCAGATCGTAAAATATTTCCACGAAAGCACGACAATAAAAAAAAAACAATGACCCTATTTTGCTTCATGCGAAAAATACTGTAGGTTTCTAGATAACTGGTCCTATAAATCATCTCGCATAAGAATGTCACTTATGAAAAGCGACGGAGTAATGAGACGGAGCTTGCAGAATTTAGTTTTTTTTTCAGATAGGGTCCGGTGATTGCTTAAGGGAGCGCCTGAATATCGAGACTTTCCCCTTCTTGAGCACAAGCTGTTTCATACACTAACGACGGCATGTACGAAAAGAGATTCTAGTAGTAGAATGTGAAATCGCATGTCCAAATGAAATTACAAATAAGAATGGCTATATTTGGCTACAAATCTCCTGGCTCTTTTGTTTTCGGCTTCAATTTGGCTGCAGTTTCTAGAGCTTTTGGCTATGCTGTATTGTCCGACCTGGCAACACTGAATGGCCATATACTTTAGATGGACACATAGGGAATAGCTGCCCGGAAGCTGTATCTTTCCTCGAGCAAACTCACAAGTGTTGCCTAACCTAGTATAATGAGCATAGATAAATAAAATAGATGATATTAGACATCGATGAGATAGTAGAAGTTTTTTTTTTATTTTGTACTCGAGTAAATAACTTAAATAATATAGAAGGAAAGGCAATGGCCAACATAGAATAAGAGATAGCTGGGCTATTTGGTAGGTATTCAAGTTGAATTGACAGGACAGGCAAACATGGACACAGAAAGAAGTCAAGAAAGTGAAAAGCTCCTGAGAATGGGCAGCTAAGTTTTTGTGTCCAACTTCTTTATGATTTTTGGTTGCTACCCTAGTCAGAGCTCGGCAAAGATACTTTGAAATTGTATCGCGATACGATACAAGATACTCAGGCTAGAATTATTTGCGATACATACACAAGATACTACAACACTGATTGTATTCGATACGATACATTCCAATAGACAGGAGGTCCGCCTCGTGAGATTCAATTTAGGGCGCTTCGAAGCAACCAGAGGTTGTTGTGCGTTTCCATGTTGGGTCTGAAACCGGCTTTACACGGGTGCAATCCTGATGTGTGATATTCGATACAGTTGGTTATCCTGCTATGTATCATCCTCTCAATGAGTTTACAGATGGTCGGTGTAAGCGACATCAATCAATCAATCAATCAATCAATCAATCAATCAATCAAATTTTATTTTTTCTTTCATTAGAAAGAGAAGGGACGGGGATTCGCTATAATTGTAGGATCCTTTCCCGGTTTTAGTATAGGTTTGATAATAGAGAAATGCAAATGTTCTGGGACTACTCCCTGAGACAATTGCGCGTTAATGATTTCTAGGAGGACAGCTTCGGCTTCTTCTGGCAGATTGCCTAGCATTTTTCAAGTGATGCTGTCATGTCCCGGTGTAGAATCACATCTGCTCTGTTTTACGGCCGCATCAAGCTCCCCCAGCGTGAAAGAAGCGTCTAGGTCTGGGTTTGTGAATTCAATCTTCGGCGTTTCAAGTGGAGAGGGCGCTCAAATGCTGGCATGAGGAAAAAATGTTTTTATAATTTCCTCTTCATGCTCGGCGTTACCGTGTCGGTGTGCAAGTGTCTTGAGTGGAGAGGGTGCTTCGCTTTTACCAAGCATTTTGCGAAGGACCCTCCAGAGCTGCTTAATGCCTTTTATTTTTCCGAGTCGCTCACAAGTGGAGACCCATTCGCTTGAGTGAGCTCGTCGCCGTGTTGCCTAATCAGCTTGAATATTTATCTGATGCGACGGAGAGTCTGGTACCTTCTGCCGTTGGTCTTGTACTTTTGTGTGTGCTTGTTGGTTTTCTTCCATAGAGCAATTATTCGCGAGTCAACGCCTCCATCACCTTCTTCACCAAAAGCTTCTTTAGTGGCAGAGCGAAGGTTGTTACGCAAATGTTGTGCGCATTCTTCGATGGTTTCGAATTGTCCTTCGGTGCCGTCCCGAAAGAGGGACGAGTTGATAAATCGAGTACATGCGCGCTATTTCCGAATTTTCTTATTAATAGTGAAAATAATGGGGTAATGAATCTAATGATTGCTGCTCCACGTGGTAGAATGAGTCTCCCAGCGTTTAAATACTTTAGGTGTGGCGATGGTCAAGTCTGGAGTGGTATCGCCCTGCTTTGCATGGAGCCCCTTCCTTGTGTGAGCCCCAATTATGTTGCAAATCTGAAGTGGAACTGATTCCAGTTGATCAGCCAGAAGGCATCCTCACGAATCGGCAGAGGTATATCCCCATATATCACTTTTGGCTTGAAGTATCCGCCTATTACGATCTGAGTACTTTTGGCCTCGTGCTGCAGCTGCGGTGTCACACTTATTCGTTCGGTGAAGTGGCGCCATATGGAGGCGGTAGTAGAGGTGTGCGCCGCCGCGCCGCGCCGCCTGTTTTTGGTCACGCCGCTCGCGCCGCCGCCGAAGTCCCAAGAAAGATCACGCCGCCGCCGGCCCCGCCCCATAATTGCGGCGCGCCGCCGCTAGTCTTTTCCTTTATTTCGAATAGGGAATCTGGAAATACAATACAGCACTTCGCCGGAGGAGCTCTTGATGTCTTTATGAAGTGAAATGTCCATTTCAGTGGCCGCTGAATAGTGGAAGCTCGGCGACAAGCGCACCCCCTGTTTCCGGTTCTTGTTCTGCAGCGCCATCATGACATCACGAAGCTTTCAAACACTCTCGACACAAATTATAGGGACGGAATGCGCTTCAATGCAACGAACGCAGCCCTCACAGATCCGATTTTGGGTACAAATGTCTTTTGATCGTGTTAGCCATTGATTTAGGTTTAATGCGACTGGTCGTCTAACGCAGCTGTAAGGTCGGTACGCATTCCCTGCATTGTTCTCAAACATCTGGGACACATTCATAGGCAAATACAGATTTGAAAAGTTTCTGTTTCTGTGCATTTCGTCCACTCGCTTCTTACGCTAGAAATGTGCTGGCGGGTTCGGTGCGGCGACGGGTCAGGAGCGAGATGACATCACGGTTCACCGATTTTTGGAATCACTGAATGCGCTCTGCCGAAATGGACTGTGGACATCTCCTTTGGACGAACGCATCGAGAATAGCTCCCCAGAAGTATCATTTTCTTCTCCAGAAATATCACGAGTAATGCCTGACCTTAACGCTGCCGCGTTCTCCAGCCTTAAAGGGCGACGACCCAACTCGCTGGATAGCGTATTCTTAGTCTTGGAGCTAGTACACTGTGCATAAATAAATAAAATAGATAATTAATGTATATATCTCGGTGCGTTAGTACAGTTTTTCCTTCATTTTTATACTCGAGTAAATCGATCAATAAATACAGAAGTAAAGAGAATAGCAAAAGAGAATATAGCTGAGCTAGTTGGTAGGTATTCATGTTAAGAAGACATGATGTGGAAACACGGACATAAGAGAGAAGTCGATAGAGTGAACAGCTATCTCTCATGTAGACAACTACTCCCACTTGATTGATATGTGTGGCCTCTTACGAGGGAATGCGCAGGTATATATTTGTGTCTACCTTCGGTTCCGCCACTGTGTGATTTTTCAGTTGTTAGCGGCGTTTCTGGTGTCTTGACTACTTTCCTGTGTCCGTGCTTGCACGGCCTACTTTTATAAAGTGTCTTTAACAGCCTCTGAAAATACAACAAAAAACAAGAACAACGAGCGCGTTATTCTCTCTTGGTATTTGTTGTCTTTTGATGCACTTCGTGATGCCAGAACAGTGATTCACATGACATCATCAGGGTACATACTCTCCACTGGTCCATATACGAGAAATAAAAGTTGTGAATTGTCTCCCATACTGCTTTGCTATGCAGCCGCCCACCCGCTCGTGCTTCTCTCGCACGACTATCGTGCGCGATTAACTTATTTCGCTCAGTGGCGGATCCAGAGGGGGTGGTAGGGGCGATCGCCCCCCCCACCCAAAGCTTGTGTGACACCCCCCCCCCTTCCCTCCAGTGCCTGCGTCCACCTCCTTTGTCAGGTTGCCCCGGCTACCGCTGGCGAAACCGCAGAGGAAGCCGAATCGCTAGAGCGTCCGTTTCTAATGCGGGAGCTACCGGATTCGATTCCCAATGACGCCGGGCACCCGCCGGTTTTTCTTATAGGCAAAAGAGTTGCCCCAGCCTGGCAGTTTGTGTTCTGGGCACTGGAGATGGTGCCATCGCCTTTCCTCCAACTTCCTTCACCCCGTTTTTATCTTTTCCAATGATGATGACCCTCTGTTCTGCTATTTTAATTCCCCTTCCCTGGACAGGAGGGTTGAGATATGGTCTCAACTAGCCACCCTAGTTGACACGGGGGACAAATACTCGGGGGATAAAGGTGCAACCAAGTGACGTTAGTTCGCGAGGACAATTCCCCACAAATGTCCCCCTGTCACACGGACGAGGCGAACGGAGGAGGAGACCAGTATTACCAGACCACTCTCGTGGCTTGTACCATCCGTTTCACCAGCTGCTGACGACGAGCTGCAGAAGACCAGCTGCAGACTAGACACCCACTGCCGAGATCATTTGTCTTGTCGGGGAAAAGGTCCCCGTGTCCTCTGAGGAGGCGCGTGGGAGGGTCGCGCTTTTCTCTTCTCTAAGAATTTCATCTCCTCAACCCACTTGCTTCCTCAGCAAAATGGGGTGCCAGAAAGGGGCACTGACATAAAAAGCTTGGATCTTGTTGTTTTTTTTTACGACTCACTTATTACGGATGGAAAGCTCGTTTCCTCGAGTGCGCGACGGTTAATTATTTGTACATGGTTTTATAGAGCCCAGTCGCAGTTTCGGTTTCAGAGAGCGCGAAGTGAAGAATAGTTATGTAAATTGTTACGTGTATCGAGAGGACAGCCACCTTACCGCAGAGAGACACACTACGCGACCAACCTCCCTCCCTGGCCACCCCACCAGCTCCAATTGAATCGAAGAAGCCGGCCCAGCGCGTCTTCATTCCATATGTGCCGGGCATTAGTGAACAACTCTCCAGTGTTTTCAGTAAAGCGGGGATCAGAGTAATTCACAAACTGGAATCGACGCTCGCCCGCTTGCTACAGAGGCCGAAAGACCGACCATCACCAAGGCACAGTCTACTAGGTGTCGTGTTCTGAATGTCCAGCCAGCTACATAGGCGAGAGAAAGTGTGAAGGAGACTCGGAATCGGTGAATCTGTGTTCGATTCCTTTGTCGATCTGTGAATTGACAAAGGAATCTGTGAAGGAGACTTGCTCGAGTCCTGGCACATTCAGTACACACCTGCAAATGTGAACCGCTCGCTAGGAACAATGCCACCAGTACACGTTCACGGCCTCCGAAACGTGAAGGAAAGAGAAAGCCGGAGCCGTGGTGAGAGAACAAGACGTAGCGATGCTTCCATGACCAACGCAGTCACCCCCTGAGGCAGAGACCGAATTAATACCGAAACGTTGGGCTCTATTCAAACTGTGGCTGGAGCCATTTCAACTTCCTAAAACTTATATTTGACTACGTGAACACACAAAACCGCGTGCACATGCGCAACGTGTCGTCAACTCCTTTCAACGAAGGTTTTGTGGGTGCTGCAGCCCTCTGAGGCGTTTATGCGTGACCCCCCCCCCAAAAAAAAGAAAAAATTGGACCATCTCCCCGAAGGAAACCCTGATAGAATGCGAAGCAGAAGTGTTGCACACGGGTGGCGTCACAGGTTGAACGGCGCTCACGCGGGTGCTGCGGTGAGCGCTGGAAGATTCGTTTGAAGCGAAACTCGGTGTAGTGTTTCCTGGTGCAAACGTTTGTTTGAAACGCGGATACAGGAGGCAAGCGGGCGTTGGAGCCGGCAGCTGCGGGCGCTGCGGCGGAAGAGGGAGAGGGTGACGTACGGGCGCCTGCGAGGGAAGCGTACGAGGGGAGCGTGACGTCAACGCCCAGCTGCGGCGTGACCTATTTGGCACCGCTCCAACAACTGCGCCGAGGTGAGCGCGTTGCCTCGCGTTTGTGCGGACGGAAGGACAGCGTCACACAGGCTAGTCAAAGAGCTGCTTCGCATCTTATAATGCACTGCCGAGAAAAAGGCAGCCTTTGCACTCCCGTGCAAGTGTGCCCCCTCTTCCCTTTGAAAAGGTTTGCTGGAGAGAGCGCTCGCAAGAATCGTGACAGCCAGCACAAACTCGTGGCGCAGGTGGTGGTTGGTTGGTTACACGAAAACCAAAGGCAAGCTTTGCGTGCAGTGGCGCGACACGCATTTTAAGCTCAATTTTATATGCGTTCTAGGCGATATACATTGATATTTCATAGGTGATGCGTGTGTGTCCACGCAAATCTATCCCACGTGTTACCTTGCCTTCAAAATTTTCTGTCAGTACTCCTCTAACGAAATCTCTTCGCGGCGTAAAGCAAGACGCTGGATTGCACACATCGCTGACATATCTGAACCAGCCTGTAGGGACCACTGCATTGTTGCCGTCGACGGGATGAAGCAGTGTTCTTCCTGTCACTGTTTTTTCCGGCATTCCCAGTGCAGCTTGTCGCTTGGCACGAAGTTGTCCCTCTCAGAACTCAAACAGGTTCTTGAAACGATGCACCTGCAGGTATCTAACGCCAAGGATTTCCACTCTCAACCGCGACTTATGCATCGGTGGAGGGTAAGTTTAGGAGAACGTCACTAGACTAGTTTGCTAACGTAGTCTAGTAACGTTGGGTTAGGCATCATCTCTCGCTCTTTTCAGTGGTCTTTTTTAATTCGACTTCCCAATCATACACCTAAGGCTAGCCGTGCTCCCTATTGGGTTGCAGAAATTAGCGCTTTTTTTCTGTCTTCCTCTTATCATCCTATATATACACCTATATTAATTACAGAAATACTGACTGTTGTTTTAGCAAGCTGCCGTCAAATGAATCAACAGCAGTTATAGTTACAGATTATCTTTCGGTATGTTCAGCACTTCCTATATACGGCAGCGAATTCAACACTCCTGAGCATGTTTCATTATCTAATACCTGCAAACTTACAAAAAATTTGGTTGCTGAGGGTACTGGGCCACCGCGGATTGTATCTAAATGAAATGGTGGATTCATGAGCCTCTGTATCTCTATGTGGAGCTCTGATTCATAATTTGCCAGATACGGCTTATGCGACAGCTTTAAGGTATAGAAATGCTTGTTTGCAAAGCGACACTGGCAAATTATCACTAGATAAATTTAAAAACTTCGTACATGTAAGGTATTGCTAGAATAAACAGCGGTGTGTTTCTTACAGCAGATTACGCGTTCCAATTCCACGAGTGAATTTTTATTTATATAATGCTGGTCTCATGGCGTCCCCGGCCGTTGTGCAAATTTTGCAATCAATTGAAACAACGGACCACTTCCTTTTATTCTGTCGCTGATATTAAAATTAGAAAAAAGGTACCTCGTAGCTCCGCTTGACAAGATATGATTAACAATAAGTTACTGTTTTTATATTCAGAGGGATGTCCGGTTATATAAATAAGATGAAAATATCACCGCGATGATTTATTTTTCTTTCCCTTTTCTTTGTTCCAAATCCATTTTGTCTAAATGGATCCTTTGCATTACTTCACATCTAGATATTTACTACCGCGAGGGTTATCTCTTTCATAAATTCTATCTGACAGTATGACCTCTTGCTCATTTATCATTTTCATTTACTCGATGTTTTCTTTTTAATCTAGTTTTCTAGTTACCCTTGGTTTCATATCTCTTTTCCTAAATTATCCACATTGTGTGTAACGAATTTTTTTTTTCGAGGAAGTAACACCAATCGACATTTGATGGTTGGTGCGCACCGCATGTCACTCCGATATATTCTTTCTCGCGTGCATTCCTTTACGAAAATCAGTAAAGAAGGAGAGGAAGATGAGAAGCGTACGAACTTGAGCTCGTTGGTACACATTTATAGTAAAAAACAGCGCGAAAACTACAAGGACGAGACAGCGCTAGTCCTGTTTCATCTGTCTCGTCTTCGTAGTTTTCGCGCTGTTTTTTTACTAGGAGAGGAATATGTTACAGTGTGCCCTTTTTTACTGCACCCGCTGAAAGAGAAAAGGAAAAAGACGATTAACGCAGCAAACTCTTGCAAGCTAATAGCGCGAGACAGGTTTGCCGTACATGAGCGGCGCTACGCGGCACGTCGTCTGCTCGACTCCCCGCGCCTCTGCGTACAGCGCCCCTTGCGGCATCGGCGCGATTTGGGGACCGGTTTTTGCGGCCGCTTTTCACACCTCCCCATTCTAGCCACCCTAGCATGGGATCATTACGCCAAGCGAAAGCAGCGCCACTTTGTTGCATACAACTAAAGCAGGCTTATATGTACATTTTTATGGAGTAATATCTTTTGTTATAAAGAAATGAACAATATTTCAGAACTAACAGAAAAGTCATCGAATGCATACACCAATCAATGGTCACGTGACCGGCTTCATCGGACCGTGTATGATTTTGCCGCCAGAGGCGCCGAAGGTCATTTTTCGCGACTTTTCAATGAAGAAATAAAAAAAAACACCAGGTCTGCGCTGAAACCGCAGCACAGTCACAGCGAAAGCTGGAAGAGCGGCGTTTCTAGAGCCCGTTGTAAGCTAGCTCATTTGGGGCTACAATACAAGTACACTAGACAGGTACCCAGTACGCCATAAGTCACAATTTCTGTGAAGTTGGGAAGCACCTACTAAGCCATTATTCGTCCTTCCGCGGAGAAGCGAGGCATCGGCTACACGTCTGTAAGGCATTATGTGCACTTTGTTGACGCGACGACTGATGACGATGAAGAATTATGGCTCAGCCCTTTGTAATGGGTTGGAAGCTTTAAACGGCCCACCAGTTACGTATATTTGCATTGGGTGACGCCGGTAGCTATTTCCCTCTCCCGTCATGCTGAATAGCATATGATGACGTGGGAGAGAGACGGGGGGGTGAAGAACTTTACTGAAACCCCAAGGAAACAGATCATGCGCTTATGGGCTTCCTTGGCAACCAATACTAGTGCACTTGCGAGGAACCCACTACGCTCTAAATCATTGTAATTTTACTGAGACCCCGATGAAATGGATCATGCGCTTATGGGCTTCCTTGGCAACGAATAGAAGTGCACATGCGAGAACCCACTACGCTATAAATCATTGTAATTTTACTGAGACCCCAAGGAAATGGATCATGCGCTTCTGGGCTTCCTTGGCAACCAATACAAGCGCACCTGCGAGGAACCCACTACGCTATAAATAATTGTAATTTTTGAGAAGTAGGGCAGCAGGCACTGTGCCATTTTTCGTCATTATACGGAGAGCCGTGGTACCTGCTAAACGCATGTAAGACATTATGCGCACTTTGTTGATGCTGTGCTTGATGACGATGAAGAATTATGGCAGATACTTTTGTAATGGGTTGGAAGCATGCAACAACCTACTCGTTGCGCAATCCGCATTGTGTGACGCCCGGTTACAGAATTCGCGTTGTGCGACGCTTGGTGCTTATTTTAGTCTTCTACGACGCTATATTGCATATGCTAATGAGGTTCCTTCCCGACATGAAGCCTGTAGAGGACCTTTTTGCAAGGCAGTTTCAAGCACCGGCATGGCTCAGAGGTTGAATACTGGGCTCCCACGCAGAGGGCCCAGGTTCAAACCTCGTACCATCCTGGAATTTTTTTCTTATTTCGTTTTTTTCTTATTTCGAGCGATACTGGTTACGGACACCGGCGGCGGCGGCGGCAGCGGCGGCGGACAAATGCGCGGGATGGTGACTGTGGCGTAATTTTTCACATTGAGCGAAACGTTACGTAATTGCGCTATAGAAACGTGGAAGTGCTATACACACATTCATATTTCGCAGTTTCATATGTATTATATAACCAGTTGTTTACAGTGGCGTAACGATGCCAAGAGCAACATGGGTGTTACCAGCACCAGACGCGGTAAGCTGATATGTAGTGCTTATATTCAATACTGGATAGCGCGAATCCGAGCAAGACAAAGAAGGAACACAGATGCGCAGGACAGGCGTTACTCGCATCTAAGCGACTAAGCCTCATTCAGGAAAGTTTCGCTAGATATATACACAGCCGAGTGGCACGCGCAGGCGCACTGCACGTACCCTACAATCACTGTTGCAGTTTTTACCGTTGTTATGCTGTCCGTTATGACGGAGAAAGCACGCACACACGCACGGAGAACGGACGAACGCACGCACGCACGCACGAACCGCTGTGCATGTGTGGAAGGGTTTCTAGACAGTTCTTGAACAAGGTCTTCATCACCGTGATCAGTGAGCCCCAGCAGATGGACCGGACTTGTTATTCGGATCCGTTCGTGATCGCGGCTGCAAAGGGTCAAAGTGCAGTTAGGTGCGAGCACAGCTGGTGGGAATCCTGGATGCCTCCTACGATGAAATTATCCATGACGCATCCTGTCCTGGACGTGGCTGCCATGTCTTTTGATGCCCTGTTCACATCGAAACCGTCTTTCACGCAGTTAAGGACCAGGCGTTGTTCGGTCTTGATAATTCAATGTTGAAGGCACCGGTAATGATGAGAGGCCTGATTCTCTCGGCAGATTTATTTTAGGAAGCAATGATCCTAGTTTTTGCGTAATCCACGCGGTCCACGTTGCGGACCACGTGGACGAGTGGATACTAGATGAGCGTCCTCCAGGGCTGTTCTGCCTTCAGTTTCCTCACTTTCCTTGCGTCCGCTGCGGTGGTGTAGCGGTTCCGGTGCTCGGCTACTGACCCGAAGGTCGCGGGTTCGATCCTGGCCGCGGCGGTCGAAATTCGATGGAGGCAGAATGCTAGATGCCCGCGTACTGTGTGATCTCGGTACACGTTAAAGAATACGAGGTGGTCAAAATTTACAGAGCCATTCGCTGCGACATCTCTCATAATCATATCGTGATTTGGGGGCATAAAACCCAACAATTATTATTATTATCACTTTCCTTGCGTGTGACTGTGTGTGTGTTCGCGGTTACTCTGTTAGTTGAGACTCTGTAACACATGTGGCACATACTCGCAAAACATGCACTCTGGTATGCGGGTATGTGCCACACGTGAATGTGAGAAAGGGTTTCATGACGTACGCGACAGGTATTTTGCGTTATTCATATAATGACCAGTGGATCGTGTTCGTCATACACTGATCCCCTGCTATGCCAATTTTGGTATATTACAAGTTATGGACACGACCTGGAGAGAGCCCAGACGTAGGCGGCTAGATAGATAGATAGATAGATAGATAGATAGAAACGGCCAAAGTGCCCGAGGTTCGCTAAGAAATGCTTCGCATTTAAAAAAGATGATGAGAGATTTGAGAACGGATCAGATGTTGCAAGCCACAAGAACTCGTCGGGTCCTGGTCTCGAAGGCCAGCGACTGCCTGCCGACTGCACGGGCTTGGCTGGCTGCTCCTGTAGCTGGCGCTTGTCCGTTGTTCTTTGGCCTGGGCCCATTCCAGACATGGACCTACTGTTGGCTGTCCGAAACTTGTTCATGCCATGCCTGTACTGCTGCCTGCTCCTGTCAGTCTATGCCCCGACTCCTGTCTACCGTCAGCGTGAGGCACGACCCAGAATATCTTCAACCTATCGATAGACACCGACTCCCACTCGGTTAAGCATTACAAACATTACGTAGCACTGTGACGGGCTACCTAATTCGGCTGAACTTTAGTGGTTCAAGACCGTGTGCCGCGTTTGTTGTCATTTCACGTTTTTACTGAGAACGTCTAATGCTATACATTCCACGTCATTCTTTGTTGTGTAAAAATATATCACTCCAGCTACAGATGGCCTTATTCCTCTTGGCAAGGAACATTTAAGTTGCTGTGATCTCACAAACCTTCCCTCACAAGCTGCAAACTCTATTTTTATTGTGGTGTCTGTTAGCGTTAATGTAAAGAATACCGCAAACAAAACAGAACATCTCTTAAGAAAACTTTTGCAGTAGTAAAGTGATTAGGGGCAATTTTTGTTTTTTACCGAATTATGGATGAGCGCTTGGTGATGTCAGTTCCGTCAGATATGCTTCTGCTGAGCACTACTACCCATTGACGTGGCCAGCAGTGATGTTCCGATTTCTTTGCATGATACTAATTTTTTAGTTAATTAGAATCCTAATTATTTTCATATTGATGTTTACACCTGCACCTATGACCAGTGACATGACCGATGTTCACAGCTGCCTACAACCCATACCTTCCGCAACGCTGAATTCAAGTCTGCTCGCACTAAAATGCTCTACAAAATAAGCCGATGCCCTGTTCCTGCGCATCTCACAGAATGGTTCAGTGTTGCGACTGCATTCATGTGAATGAAAAACTGAGCAGTGAACAACTGAACCAAAGCAGTTCCTCTTCAGCCAAAGAGACTATTTTGCGACTAACTTGGTTGTGCGACTGATACTAGTTGCAGGTGTGAATGAGCCTTTAGTCAACACTGCTGGCAAATAATCGGCGCGGGGCTTGAATGATGTTAAAAAGGCAACTCTAAGTTTTATATCCAAACCAGAATCATATCCAAACCAGAATGCACAATAATGCCAAAATGAAAGCCTCCGAGATCAAGAGGCGTCTTGCTTTACCTCTAAGGGAAGGGTGCATGCACCATGGCATGGTCTTTCCCTCGTTGGTGCCTCAAACCCCTTTCACCGCACTTTCTCACCGCGCTGCCCTGACACGAGTGACACATAGAGGAAGCGTTGCTCAGTTGTCGGCTGTGCGCTGATGGCATAATCGCTAGTGTCTTGTTGCATTGCCGAAGTGGGCGTAGTCATGACAAAGAGCTATGCCTCGCCCACTTCGCTGCATAGAAGCATGGGAAGACAGAGCGAGAAAACGAAACCAGCCGAAGCGTGTTGTTCTATACCTTGTAACTTGCTTATTAGAACACTTATTCAAGAAGTTCTTGTGGCAGCATGTTCACATCGTACAAGCGCACAGTTATCTCTCCATCAGAAATTATGGACCACGAGGTTGTTTACTGGCCCTTTAAGAAACACGAAAGCATGAAATCATCTAACCCAATAGACAATAAACAAGATTAAGGTAGCCAACATTAGAAGGTACAATATGGAAAGAATCGAACATGTTCTAAATAACAGAAGCCTAAAAGCAGTGAAATGAAAATTGGGCAGAGGTAAAGACCAGGTGTATGCACTAAGAGAAAAGCAAGACAATTTCACTACCAATATGTAGAACATATTCAAAGTAGCCACAGTGTTCTAGAGAGATCTGCAGAGTTGCCAGGACAACCAGGAAAATAATGATATTAATAATAGTAGCAGTAGCCCAGAGGAACCTCACCAGTCACGACAGATAAAGCAAATAAAACTTCATCTTGGAGAATTGGTATCTGTTAATGTTAAAACTGCTTTTGGTGCAAAATAAACACACCTGAAGAGAAGATTTTGGCCGGAAGCAAAGACACGACAGCAAGAGAATTGATGAAAGCTTTCTACATCAGAGCACAAGAAAGCTTGCATGTTAGCGATTTGTCAGTAGTATTATACAAGGCCAAGAAAAAGTTATTGAGCGTGTGTTGTTATATCACCGCTCATGTTCAAATGGATGTTTGTTGTGTACAGTCTAAGAAAAAATCGAGTATTTGGGGCGTACTTCTGCCTCACAACAGTAATCATCATCTGGCTTGCTCGCGTTTCCTTTCTTGAAAACACGGCTCCCGTTACTAACCTGTCAAGAAGGCTTTGTCACGCTGGTAATGCGCGCGCCGTTCATGACCTGGAAGTACCGGGACGGCGGTGATAAGTTGAGGAAAGTACGCAAGGTGGATGAAGATATTCTCCCCAAATACTCTATTTTTTCTTAGAGTGCAGGCGTGGATTTATGGTATATATGTGTGTGCTTTCCGGGAATTAAAGCAGTTGTGAGTCGGTGCCCTGTCGCGTCGTTTTCTCTTGTGAAGTGTGTGTGTGTGTGTGTGTGTGTGTGTCTGTGTGTGCGTGTTTGTGTAAAGCAGCTTTACCATGAAGGAAAGAAAACGTTACAGAGAATGTAGTGAGGCAAAGAAGCTGGTTATGGTCAAGGGTGTTATCGTAGAGCGATGCCTATAATTTTCTTATACCATTCGCTGCCATCAACCGTGTGCCATTGGTCAAAAAGTGTGAGCCAGAAAATTTTCAGTAGTGCCAGACGGCTAATTGCAGGGAAGGCGTAAGAAAATTAATAAAAGTGATGGCATCGCTCCACATAACACCCCAGACAGATCTGGTGAAAGACGGGGGCACACTGCTCTTGAAAAACTGGCCAGTTTGTACATGCAATGCCTCTTTACTGTGTGTGCAATGAAATCTTAAAATGTGAACATCACCCTAATCAATTGTGTATAACATTATAATACAAATAATGTAATATATATATATATATATATATATATATATATATATATATATATATATATATATATATATATATATATATATATATAATAAAAATAGTAATATAAATATTAAATGCCGCGCTATACGGAATTAATTGGTAGATTTCTTTTTATACTGTTCAGAGCTTCTATTCTTTGTTGTCTACTCAGGTGCCCAATGACTGGAGGGCAGGTCGGGTGGTGCCAATTTTTAAAAAGGGCTATCGTTTATCTCTAGAAAATTATCGACTGATATCTTTAACTTCGTCCTGCTGTAAACTCATCGAGCATATCATCGCCAACCACATGACAAAATATTTAGACAGAAATTCAGTGTTAACGAACTGCCAGCATGGTTTGAGGAAAGGCTACTCCAATACAACACAGCCGTTAACTGTAATTCACAGTTTTGCAAGAACATTGGATAATAATGGTCAAATCGACGCTCTTTTTTTAGACTTTAGCAAGGTGTTCGACAGAGTTGTTCACTGTAAACTTATTCAAAAACTCAGAGATTACAATCTTCCTATCATTATAGTATCTTGGATAGCAGCTTATCTTTCGGATCGCGTGCAGTTTGTTGCTATTGAGGGCAACGACTCGAGCTGTCTTCCAGTGACATCCGGAGTACCCCAGGGTAGCTTCCTGGGGCCATTGTTGTTTTTGATCTACATAAATGACATTGTCAACGTTGTTTCACCTGGTACAGAAATCAGATTGTTTGCAGACGATTGCGCTTTATATCAGGAAATAACTAGAGCGCATGACCAAACCGACCTCGAGATAAGTTTGCACAACCTACAAGCGTGGTGTGACAGATCCCGTTAAAATATACCTACACACTGGCCGCCTCAGCGCTAAAAGAAGTTGAAAATTATAAATATCTAGGTGTAGCATTCTGAAAGAACCTTTCGTGAAATTTACATATTAGTAACATATGTTCCTCAGCTTTCCGTAAACTTTGTTTCCTGAAACACAAGCTTAAAAATTCACCCGCCCACAATAAGCAACTGAGTTACATCACTTTCATTAGACCTAAGTTAGAGCATGCTTGTATTACATAGGATCCCTACACCAAACAGAACATTAAAATAATACCGAGAATGCAGAGAAAAGCTGTTCGCTTCAGTTACTTAAGTTCAAGCACACCAATTCCCCCACACAGCTGATGATAGAAAATGACATCCCCCTCCTCGAAACACGTAGGCAAGTTTTGCGACTCAATTTCCTACAATCACTCATTAAAGGTGAATTATTCATCGACCCCGTATTATATATAACAGCTCTGTCCACAAGGTCTACACGTCACGATCACACACATGCATTAACCCCTCATTTTGCTAGGACAGATATTTACAAACACTCATTTTTTCCCAGGACAGTGTCGGAGTGGAATTCTAGGCATGCAATGAATGACCCTTTTTAAGTTACCAAAATACTCGCGTTATGTGTTGTGTTTTGATTTTGTATGTTCTGCTTTTTTTATTATTATTAATTCTGCTGTAATTGCAGTACTGCATTTCTTTTATGTACGCCGTCTGAGTGGCTTTACTAAGTTGAGTGTTAAAATTTTCTCATTCCTTGTACTCACTGTATTGATATTTTGGTATTGTATTTCTTTTTTTTGTGTGTGTACAATGAGTGCCCTTCCTGCATGGACCGAATTCTGGTCTGCAGTATGTTATAAAATAAAATAAAATAAATATTTTTTACTTATAAACTTTGGTTAGCAGTGTTTTGTATCAATGTAATATTTTTTCGTTTCCTGTGCAATTACTTATGTACCTACTCTGCTGGTTCAGTTGATGTCTACAGTTTTTCTTCTCATTTTGTAATTTGTATGCAATAACCATGCGCAGGGGGTCCTGGTATGGTTTCGTGACCTAGGGACCCTCTTCTGTATATCCCTTTTTACTTGTAATCATGCTTTGCAAAATAAATGAATGAAAAGAGGCATCAAGAACTTCAAAATTACATGCCAATCAGCTTACTCCTAATTGCCTACTAGGTATTTACGAAGGCACTTGCTAATAGAATTAGGACCACCTTAGAATTGAATCAACCGTTGAGTAAGCAGGATTTCATTCAAGCTACTCTACAGTGCAACATATTCGCACTGTCAAAGACGTTTTGGAGAAATGCATGGAATATAACCAACTCCTATTATAACCTTCACAAATCATGAGAATGCATTTGAGTCTGTTGAAACCTCAGCAGTCATGCAGGCATTGCAGAATTTGTGTGTAGACAAACGGTATACAAAGATACTGTTAAGTTATAGCTTGCTGAACCGTATGAGTGAGTCATGAGGCAGCCCACATGCAGGTTTGGTGTGTTGAAACAAAACCATGAAACAGAAACTGCATATTTCAGAGTCAGGGTCTGGATTTCAGCCACTCTGAAGATCTCTCGAATACCGCCATCAAATCCCTAAAAAAATACCCATGTATCGCATTTTGTTCAAACTTAAATGGCGCATACCACAATGAAGCACCAAGTAGGCGATCACACGTACGCAGCATATCATTTAACTGCATACAAAATAAACTGTCATTGCATGGATGTTATCAAAGCTTTTCAAAAATAGTTTCATTAAACTTTAGGCAAACTGACATCTGTGGTGACTTGTGCATGCCATCAGAAAGAGAACCGATCTCGGAGGCGTGTTCGTTGGAGATAGATTGAGAAGGCGCAGGTAGGCACCGCAAACATAATTTAATTGCAGACAAGAAAAACTGTAAGAAAAACACTCAAAACAACTAACAGAAAAAACCTTATAAACACAAAGGAAATATGCGAAAGTCAACAAACACAACTCTCAGTACTTTCAAACCTACGACTAGCGTCGCTACTAGAGAGTCTGTCTGGCCACTTAGGCCTCGCCAATGGAACACTCTTACTTGGTTCCGTTACACGCCGTAAGTCCAGCCTCCGTTGTGCTGGTTCCCCGTCGATGTCGCCGACGATCCTCTGTCGTCCCGATGAACTGTCGTCCCGATGCATAACAGACCACGAAGCTGCCGTAAGCCTTTTCCCAGTCGCTGACGTGGCAAGGCGTCTCTGTCGCTTAGGCCTAAGTCCGAGCTCGGCCCCTGCTGTACCCGATGACGTGGCGTCCCGGGGATTGTTGCTGACTGAAGCTTGAAGGGGGACTGCTGCTGGTGCGTCCGGGATTGCCGCAAGGTGCTGCAGCACCTCCGAGCAGCCTCGCCCGAGCGTCGTCGAGGTCAACGGCCACGCCACGGAGTGCCAGCGTCACGGCCTCCGGAATCGAACGTCCGCTGCCTTCCCGTTGACAGAACGTAGCTGCCAATGCGACCTTCTTCTCCAGTAGCGACGCAGACAATGCCAGGTCATCGAACTGCTGCCTTCGTTTACGGCTCGTGTCACGCGCATCGCGCCGTGTGCTACCCTGCACGCGCTCGTGCCTGTTCCCCGTGCTTCTCCTCCTACTTCGTCGTCTTCGTCGTCCATACGTCCTCTCCTTACTCATGACATAAGCCCCCTTTTTTGAAAGTTTTTTTTTCTAAAAAAAACTCTACTCTTCTTTCTTTTGTTGTAATGCCCATCTTCTTGTCAACTCACAGGCCTTTCCAGTTGCCACTTCACCACATACTTGTCACACACCCCCACTTCGCTGGTCACTTCACAACACTGCTATATAAGTCAAACGTCCCTATCGCGCTATACACCCCACACATATCAATACATCACCATGTATGTTGCACAATTTCATTCTCTTAGCGCCATCAAGTTTTGCTTTTCCCTGTTTTACCCTCTACACCTATTTTGGTCGCTCAACAACTTCTACTCATAAAATTGGCCCCCACATTTTCTCTCCCTTTAATATATTCTACACTAAATGAGTATTCTTGCATTGCAAGACTCCATAGCATTACTGTTTCATTTGTCGACTTTGCCTTATTTATGAACTCTAACGGCTGATGATCCGTCTGTACTTTGAAATTCTTTCCGAAAAAATCGCTGCGAAACCTTTTAATATCCCATACTAACTCCAAGCCCTCCTTTCCCTCGGTCGAATAATTTCTTTCTGCCTACTCTCCCTTTTGGTACTGTGTGCTGACACACATCACAGGATTTCACATACCTTATAACTTCTGACTGAATCCCTGGCCAAAAGAATTCTTCTGTAATTCTAGTCAGCGTGTTCTTAACTCCCTGATGCCCTGCCATGGCACTGTCATGCCCCAAGGTAAGTATCGCTTTCCTGAAAGTTTTGGGTACCATCAGCTGTAGTACTTTCCTTCCTGAACTAAACTGGCATCTCCTATACAAGTGTCCATCATGTATTTGGAACTCAAATACATTCCTGCTTCGCTGTTTCTTGAATGGTTCCCCTACCTTCTGAAAACAACCCTTCAGCGATTCATCCTTTTTCTGCTCTTGTCGGAACTCCGTAGGGGTTACATTTATACTCTGCATGGTCGCCGCCTTCAATCTTGTGGCCTCTGCTTCTCTCTTTGCCGCCGCTCTAGTAATTGCTGCCAATGCCACTTCTGCTATTGGCGTCTGCACTTCTCTTACTCTGTCGTGGCATGATTCCTTCTTACCACTCTCCTTTGGTTCCGCTACTCTACCACTGGTTGTATTCTGCTCATCTACCACGTCCCTGTTGTTTTCCCAGTTCGTATCCGGCTCATCTACTTTCCTGACTCCCGGCACATTACCCAAAATCAGGTCGTACATAGGCTTCTCCAAGCACTTTGCTGTCACCCAACCTGTGTAATATGGACTTGCAACTTTTATCCGAGCTTCTGGAAGCCTTCTCACCGAACTATCCACCAAAATGACTGTTGCGTACTCCCCTGTTAGATTCGACTCGTCTACTAAGCTCCTTTTCACCAAAACAATATTTGTGCTTGTATCTCTCAAAACTTTCACCCTTTGTCCATGCACCTCTCCGTCTACGACCGGTAACCATTCTTCTTGCGAGTACAGCTTAATTTCGTTCTTTCCTGACTCTTCTTTCTGTTCCTGTTGCCCTCCTTCCACGCTATCCCTCTGTGAGTCCACTATACAAGCTACTTTGTCTGTACTCCCAACTTCCTTTGTGCTACCACCGTGGGAGTCCACTATACAGGCTACTTTGTCTGTAGTGCCTGACCTACACTCATTCGCCCGGTGTCCCCTTCTGTTGCACAACTGACACACTATTACTTGTGGCTGTGAACGACCATCTCCAGCTCGACAATTCTTCGCTCGGTGCCCAATGCGGTTACACAGGAAACACCTGAGTGGTCGCTGTGACGTGTTCGCTACGCCCTGAGGTCTACCCTTTGTCTCATCTGTGCTTGCTTTGTCACAACCTTCATTTGCCTTCCCTAGGTTTCTAAATCCCTGGGCCTCCAAATACTGATCAGCATGCTCTGCTACATCATCAAGTGAGGCTACCTTTCGTTCTTTCAGGAAAACACTTAACTTGTTACTGCAACAATTCAAGAATTGCTCCACGACCATGCAATCACGTACGCCTTCATATGTTTTTTTCTACATTCGCCATCTCCATCCATCTTTCAAAATAATTTGACAAGCGGCACACAAACTGCTTTGCTGTCTCTGCATTCTCTGGCTTGCACCCACGAAACCGCTCACGGAAGCCTTCCGCCGTCAACCTAAATCTTTGCAACAATGTTTTCTTGAATTTATCATAATCCATGAAGTCATCGGCGGGCATTCGGCCAAAAACACTTAAGGCTTCTCCTACCAGACAAAGGCTGAGTGCTGTTGCCCACTCCCTTCTGTCCCAACCTTGACCCCTGGCGATCCGTTCAAATCTGTGTAAATAGGCATCCAAGTCATCACGTCTTTCATGGAACGGAGCCATTAACTTCCTCGGACATATGCGGGTAGTTTTGGGTGACTGCGAGCCAGAGGATGCTGATGTGACACTCTGGTCGTCTTGCGGAACACCATTTAGTTGAGCTAGTCTCAACTTCAATTCGAGAAGTTCTTTTTCGCGTTCAAATTCGCGCTCATGTTCTACTTGGGCATTATCAAAAAACTTCAAGGTCTCCTCTTTAGTCATTCCTAGATCTTTAGCTATTGCCGTCAAGCGCTCCCAATCAATCTCCGCACCAACTTATTACCAAGTGAGAATCGGTGACTGGACCGGATTGAATTCTGGAATCTTCTGATCCTAGAATCTTCTGATCCTGGCAGACTCGCCAATTGTTTTGTCACCGATCTCGGAGGCGTGTTCGTTGGAGATAGAGTGAGAAGGCGCAGGTAGGCACCGCAAACATAATATAATTGCACACAGCAAAAACTATAAGAAAAACACTCAAAACAACTAACAGAAAAGAACCTTATAAACACAAAGGAAATATGCGAAAGTCAAGAAACACAACTCTCAGTACTTTCAAACCTACGACTAGCGTCGCTACTAGAGAGTCTGTCTGGCCACTTAGGCCTCGCCAATGGAACACTCTTACTTGGGTCCGTTACACGCCGTAAGTCCAGCCTCCGTTGTGCTGGTTCCCAGTCGATGTCGCCGACGATCCTCTGTCGTCCCGATGAACTGTCGTCCCGATGCATAACAGACCACGAAGCTGCCGTAAGCCTTTTCCCAGTCGCTGACGTGGCAAGGCGTCTCTGTCGCTTAGGCCTAAGTCCGAGCTCGGCCCCTGCTGTACCCGATGACGTGGCGTCCCGGGGATTGTTGCTGGCTGAAGCTTGAAGGGGGACTGCTGCTGGTGCGTCCGGGATTGCCGCAAGGTGCTGCAGCACCTCCGAGGAGCCTCGCCCGAGCGTCGTCGAGGTCAACGGCCACGCCACGGAGTGCAAGCGTCACGGTCTCCGGAATCGAACGTCCGCTGCCTTCCCATTGACAGAACGTAGCTGCCAATGCGACCTTCTTCTCCAGTAGCCACGCAGACAATGCCAGCTCATCGAACTGCTGCCTTCGTTTAGGGCTCGTGTCACGCGCATCGCGCCGTGTGCTACCCTGCACGCGCTCGTGCCTGTTCCCCGTGCTTCTCCTCCTACTTCGTCGTCTTCGTCGTCCATACGTCCTCTCCTTACTCATGACAGTAATCATGCTTTGCAAAATATAATGAATGAAAAGAGGCATCAAGAACTTCAAAATTACATGCCAATCAGCTTACTCCTAATTGCCTACTAGGTATTTACGAAGGCACTTGCTAATAGATATAGGACCACCTTAGAATTCAATCAACCAATGAGTAAGCAGGATTTCATTCAAGCTACTCTACAGTACAACATATTCGCACTGTCAAAGACGTTTTGGAGAAATGCATGCAATATAACCAACTCCTATATATAACCTTCACAAATTATGAGAACGCATTTGAGTCTGTTGAAACCTCAGCAGTCATGCAGGCATTGTAGAATTTGTGTGTAGACAAACGGTATACAAAGATACTGTTAAGTTATAGCTTGCTGAACCGTATGAGTGAGTCATGAGGCAGCCCACATGCAGGTTTGGTGTGTTGAAACAAAACCATGAAACAGAAACTGCATATTTCAGAATCAGGGTCTGGATTTCAGCCACTCTGAAGATCCCTAAAAAAATACCCATGTATTGCATTTTGTTCAAACTTAAATGGCGCATACCACAATGAAGCACCAAGTAGGCGATCACACGTACGCAGCATATCATTTAACTGCATACAAAATAAACTGTCATTGCATGGATGTTATCAAAGCTTTTCAAAAATAGTTTCATTAAACTTTTGGCAAACTGACATCTGTGGTGACTTGTGCATGTCATCAGAAAGAGCGCAATTTTTTCTAATAATAATACTATTTATCAAGTGGCGCCGTACCTAAAGTTATCAGTCTCATCGGTGGGCAATTTCCAGCTACTTCTTTTTCGCAATTCAGAACATGTATTGGTTGGGGCTAAGACAAACAAGAGCCGTCTTTTTTAAATGATTCCTGCCGCTCCCTTTCCATTACAGTACCTATAGGAGGTATTCACAGAGCTCAGCCTGCCAGGCGGCGCCAGCGAGTGCCTACATCTGGCCACCGTAGCCTTGGTAATTTAGCCTTCCAGCATACAAGTTTGATGTCATGAGAAAAGATATCAAAACAACACATGCAGCCAACCGCCTTGGCTGCAGACCTACAATGAGGACCGTGTGTGCGATAACGGCTACGGCGGCTGCCGCCCTAGTGCTCCTTGCAGATCACGTCATGCGAATACCTTTTATAGAATCAAAATGTCCATACAACAAAGTTGAAATCATTAAACCACAGACTACGCAACTGCTGTTAGAAGGAAAATCAGTCTATGAGGCGAAACATGTGGTATTGTGCAACAAAGAGGTGAACAAATATCACATAGCAACGTTCGCTGGACTAGTTATCCAAATGACGCCAGCCGGCCAAGACCTGCAGGAGCCAGGAATCACAGAAACTGAGAAGTTATTGCAGCAACGAGTTTGCAGTTGCAAAGTGGGGTTAATACAAGGTTTATACTGCAATGTAAATGTTTAAAGCACAAAAGTCTATGGCAAGTTTTCTAGCAGTTTGGGTGCCAAAACTATTTCTATAATGCAAAAAGTGTGGCACTTTCCCAACGAAAATACCTATGACATCGTAGAAAACAAAGGGATTTGGGACGGGTTAACTTGAACCGAAATGAGCTTGGGTGCATTAACCTGACTTTGGGGGTGATATGGAGGTGAGAAACGTATGGGCAACCTTGGAATCGAAAAGCATCATTATCTGGTCAGCGTTCATGGGTGAATGTCTCGGTGAGTGCTTTCTGCTACTGAAGAAACATCGCAGGCTCGGTCGAGGCAGAAATCTTCCTTGCGGAACTGCTGGCTGCACGCGCGTGTTGTGGCCAATAGCTGTTTACGATATCTAAGTTTTGCAATCGCAGCTTCACGCACCTTTTTACCCTGTGGACATGGCTGATGGCTTTTTACCCTGTGGATGTGTCTTAACCCGAGCAAATGTGTCTGCCTTCCAGTAACTCGTAAAAAATCAAATATCATATACTTATATATTGGGGTCTTCACCACTTCAACAAGTAAGCTTCTACAAGTACCTCGGCGTGACACTTCTAACTTATCGTGGAATCTCCATATTGATGATATTTGTTCATCTGCCTTTCGCAAACTATGTCTCCTTAAACATAAACTTAAAACTGCTCCCACAAATGTTAAACTGCTCTGCTACACTGCCCTTGTGCGACCAAAACTAGAGTACGCGTGCATAGTATGGGACGCTTACACTAAGCGTAATATTAACTCTCTCGAACGTATTCAAAGAAAGGCTGTTAGATTTATATTTAACAAATTTTCCCCGTTGGACTCACCCTCAGATTTAATGCAAACCAATGACATTCCCTTGTTAGAGGCACGAAGACAAAACGCTAGATTAGAATTTCTTTATCAACTTTGGAACAAAAAACTAGCTCTAGATCCATCCCCGTATTTGACGCCCTTAACTAGCAGGCCCACTCGACACCAACACCCAAACGCCTTAGCCCCATATTTTGCTCGCACTGACCTATTTAAGTTTTCATATTTTCCGAGAACCATTAGTGAATGGAACTGCCTTACTGATACATGTGATCAAACTGCAAAATAACGTTCTTCACCCTTTATTATTGTTGTGTCATTGCTACTTCTTTTGTATTTGTATTTGTAATAATCACCCTGCATGGACCACGAGTCCGCAGTATTGAATAAATAATAATAAATAACAATAATACCAGGCTCCATAGCATATGTCCTGCATTGAGCACTGGCCTACCATATAAGACGCCTTGAAAAACAGTGGCTACATAATGTGGTGCTTTCCTTGAGGTGCTGTCGAGTGCACAGTCAAAGCAGAAAAACTTCACCACTCACTCAGAATTACAGTGCAAGTGCCATTCTAAAGTGTCGTTTTCAGTTCGCTCAAGCGCTCGCGAAGCAGAATAAGCTGCCGCTGCGACCATGCGATCCTGCCTAACACATCACGTCAATGGTGCCGTCGACTATTCCGGTGGTGGGCCTTACGTCCAATACCAAGTTCAGGGTTGACCACGAGAGCACCCGGATATGGGCGGCGAGAAGATAGATGAAAAAAATTAGACAGATGGACCACCAGACAGAGAGATAACTTGATAATGGTCAAAGTGCCTTTCTTTCACTAATAAATGTTTCACGTTTAAAATTTTACAGCAAGACTATCCATGTGATCTTCAAAAAGAGCTAATACATATTCATTGTGAATGGCAGTGCTGCAGATTCTGAATCCAGCACAGCAGCGACCTTTAGCTGTGGCAGCTTCTCAGGCTGTGTGCTGCGCAACATGAAAACGCTGCTGGTATTCCTAAAAACAACAGGACCCCACGAAACACAAAGACCAACTACAAAGTGCATATGTGTTTGTGTGCAACTGTAGGCATTTTTGTGTATGTGACTATAGCGTGCACCACAGTAACCACCCGACACCTGGAGTAGCAAGCCAGGCAGTAAGCCAGAGCACCATCGCACGGGATTATGACGTCAATCTGTTTCTACGTAACGTATAGAGGAGATCATTTTAAATCCCTTGTGTTAAAGGCACGCTGAAAGCACTGACAATTCTGTACGCTCGCACAATGTCGGTAAGTCCTTACGGTCACAGGTTCCCTAAACCACGTTGTCTATTAGGCCGCCTAAAATATTGCAATACAGTCGAACCCCTCAATAACGAAATCGCCGGGGAAGCGAGCTTTGTTCACTAGCGTGAGAATTTCGTCACGAAAATGGAACAATATGCACACTAATTACTTCGCACAAGCAAATTTACTTGAAGACGTCGCTTATCCGGCTCTGTTTCACGTTGCTTTGAAGGAGTTTGACGGCTGGAGCCTCGCAGTTTAGTAAGATGATGATGATGATGACCTTTATAAATGGCTAACACCCACTCTGGGGGATTGGCCAAGAAACGAATAATATATAGGTAAAAGTGGTCACACGTGAAAATGAATTATAGAAGGTTAGAATATATGATTAATGCTAATTTAAAAATTCAGAATCAAAATCGCCCTGATTCAGTTAAGAATTTTTGTACAGCGGAACAGACATCCCGGTGACAATGACCTAATGAGAAGGCTCCGAAGAATAGAATATTAGAAGCAATGAAATCCAATCTAATACGATTAAACTCTGCTTTGAGAGTGTTTTTCCTCGGTAAACTGAAGCGGTTACATGATAAGAAATAATGTTCAATTGTTTCGTCCTGGTTACAAAACGAACAAAGAGGGGAAGGAGCGAGTCCAGATCTATGCATATGAAAGTTTAATTTAGGAACGCGACATCGTAATTTAGTAAAAATAACTTCATATTTTCTTGTTAAAGAGAAATTCCTACGCCAAGGGAACAAGAGGTGTCGATATTCGTTTAGATGAGTTATTAATGTTTTACCGGAATCTTGAATTATGGCCCGCCTTCTAAATCTGTCACGAATTATGAGTGCTGATGTGGGGATAACCGATAGTATCGGACCACTGAGAGGGCTTTCGCCACAGTGTCCACCATTTCGTTCATTTTTATCCCTTTGTGGCCTGGTACCCTGATTAATCTGATTAAGGTTACGTGGGAGAGAACAAGAAAATGAAAAGTACGTGGTAATTGAGAATCCCTATGTGCAGCGAGTGCTGAACACAAAGATAACGAATCTGTAACTATGGCCACTCTTGAGGTTGTTGGGCTCAGCTTTCGTAAAGCCATAATCACCGCTAGAAATTCCGCCAAGAACACTGATAAGATATCAGGAAGTCTTAATGAAAATGACCAGTTGAATGTCTCGGAGAAAATACCAATGCCAGATTTTTCTTCGGATTGTGAGGCATCGGTAGCTATAATTATCCCCACAAAGCCCGCCTAGAGAAATGGCCATAGAAAAAATCGGATATCTCGTTTATTTGCTCTTGGGATGCAAGTGAACATATTTAGAACAAGTTGCAGTGATGAAGATGTCACATATCAAAAATACAGTTCGTATCATATCTGATACAGTGGGCTTTTCTGAAAAGATATTGATGGCGCGCCAGTGTCATGCTTCAGCACCTGATAATAAAAAAAACAATTTATTTCCATGTTGAGGCAAAGTTTGATGCCACATTTTGAAGAAATGATGGAACTGAACTTATTCTCACTTGCCGCACAGTTCCTGCAGCGCAGCCACTGGTTCGTTACCAGTGGCAAATGCCCAACACCATCCTTCGTGACGTCCACATTGGGCTTTCTTAGTGGAACTATTTTTTTAGGAGCAGGTGATGGCAAGCTAAATGGGCGTCCCTTTTTTGTCTTTTCAAATAGCATCAGGCACTCTGACAGCGCAGCGATAAACATACGCCTTTTCATTGGCTTGGAGCGCAGTTGGGCAGATTGGCGCCTGTGCAGATTCCATGCATTTGCTGCACAGATGAAAATGCTGTGGTACATTTGAGTGCTGTAGAGATTTGTTTGTTGAACTAGCATCGCTAACATGCCGTTCGTGAGCAGCTCCCGAAACAACTCCAGGGGTCTCTTTGTCATCCGGCTCACTAAAAGTCCCGGAGAAGTCTGGGTGCCAAACCCGTAGCAAATCCTTTTCCCAGTCCCTTCCAGAAGTTGAGTAGGATGATGCACTTCTGCAGAAGAAATCCGGCTCATCTTCATCAGGCGCATCGTCGTTAGCAACGATCCATTCTTCTTCATCGCTGTCTGAAAGGCCACTGAAGTCACTTACGTCGTCGCCAACCTAAAACAATAACAAAAAAACAGTATCACCGATAACCAAAGAGTGGAGGAAGAAGCATTGAACAGTTGTTTGGGTTTTATGGCGAGCAGAAAATTTTATATTATGCTTTCATTTCTAACATTTCCAACTAAGAGCAAAAAGGACGCGCGTTCAAGTAACGCCCGCTGTATCACATATGATACGGGCGAAATTACCACGCTATCGTAAAGTCCGAAGCTACTGCACATTACAAAAAATTATACCTAGTGATCAGATAATGTATGAGGATAAACAGTTCACGAAAGGTTTAGGAAAACATACGCCATAATTACCTTTTCTACTGTAGAACGTTGGAGCTGGAATACCATCGCGTGCGGTGCTGGACACGGCCATCTTCGAATGAGACCTAGCGGCGCTCTGGTGGCAAAAATTAGAAGCACGATGATTCAAAAACACTCTTCAACGTTCCCTACGCGCCACCAACCAGCTTTCGTGCTGTCAGTTTCAGTTTGTAGCAGCGGACCTAGCTTCAAACCTGGCGTATCAAATATGATACGCTGGGCGCTGTGGGACCGCTAGAAATTCCGCCGAGAACACTGATAAGAAATCAGGAAGTCTTAATAAAAATGACCACTTGAATGTTTCGGAAAAAATACCAATGCCAGATTTTTCTTCGGATTGTGAGGCATCGGCAGCTATAATATTTGTTGTATTTATCCCCTCTGAATGCTTTTGTAGTAGTCCGTTTAATATCTGGTAAGGCAAATTTTTGGCATGATTTGGATATATATCGTCAAAAATCAATTTAAGGTTCTGCCTTTCCTTCTCAATGGAAGGAACTTCACTCAGTTTAACATCTAATCGTCCAATAAGTGCTTGTGCGTAACCCACCTGTGGTGTATGAAACCGAGGCCAGTAAGATTGAAAAATAACGCTGGTTTGTCGCGCTTCCCGGAAAGGTTTGTTTTGTGTTACTTGGATGGTTAGGATTTCCTTTTCATTCTTCCAAGCTGGACACAATCGGGAGTATGCGGGGTGGGCGTCGGCACAATTCGCTCAACGGGCCTCAGCCTCCGCCTTACAAGCATCCGTTGAGTGTCCAGTAGTGGCGCACCTTGCACAGGTGAGCTGCCCTCGGCAACTCAGGGAAGCATGTCCAAACCTCTGTCACTTGAAACAGCGCCGCGGGTTCGGGATATATGCCCTCACACGTAATTTAATGTATCCTGTTGCAATTTTTTCGGGAAGTGTACTGGACGCAAATGTGAGTATCACATGCCTTGCTGAAACTTATTTGTCGTTGCGCCTGATTCTTATTAGTTGTACGTTGATGAAAATTGTGCTCTTCCATCCATCCAGGACTTCATCTTCGGTAAGTTACAAAAGGTCATAGTCTGAAACAACACTTTTGTCGGTGTTCATAGTTCTGTGTTGGGTGAACGAGATATGCCAATCTCGAAATGCAACAAGGTTAGGTAGTTTTCCGTATTGAGATTTGTCCTTGACTTCAATTAATGAGTCTCCACTTGCCATTTTGGGGGCCTTGTACCCGCTGCCGATGGTTTCCGTAAGGCACTTACACACCAATGACGCTCAGATGTTAGTTTCTTTCTCATTGACGTTTTCCGAGTGAATCACGTGGTACTAGGGAAAGTTGTCTACATTGCTTTCCGAGAAACTAGCTGCATCGGTGCGCCCGCGCTTTTTGTGGCGATCAGGTGAAAAGGGGTTCGTAGTACCCATGAAGTAGGTTGTTTGTTCGGCAGCCATGCAGCCGCCCACCATCGAGCCCAACAAGGGGACGCCGCGAGACATGATGTAAACACGGACGCCAGCTGTACATGCCCGCTATAACCAAATATGGTTTACCCTAGGTTAGATAGCCACACAAGGTTAACCCTCGCTGCCAGGAAAAATAGAAGTAAATCGAAGAGAGGAGAGGACAGGGAAGATTAGAAGGGCCAAAGAAGGACGAAGATGAGGGGAGAAGAGACAGGAAAAGGAGACTGCCGATTTTCACTGGGTTGGGCTGCCCAGGGGTGCAGTTTACGTGAAGCCGGGGCCAAAGGGGTGTGTTGCGTTTGCCGGGGGACCTTAAAGCTTCAGTGACCCGGCGTCGACTCAACCCCCAGGATCCCCTATTCCCCGGACACGGCAAAACCACGCCCAGCGAGCGTGGGAGCGATGGAAACCAACCGTTCGCACGGGTCCGTGGTGTCGCTGCACACCAAACGCCGGCTTGCGTTGACGCCCCTGCTGGGGCGGTCGCATTTCGATGAAGGCGAAATGCACAGGCCCGTGTTCTGTGCTATGTCAGGGCACGTTAAACATCAGACGGTAAACATTTCCGGAGACTTCCACTACGGCGTGTATCATAATCATATGGCGGTTTTGTGACGTAAAACCCTCATTTAACATTATTATTATTACACAAAACTGGGGCTTTAAAAGCAAGATACTTCGCAGAAGTCTTCCAAATGAGCCGAGTGCGAATTTTTTATATTATATAAGAACACTATAATATCAAACTTTTGTGAAGAAGACGAAGTTCCGCCGATTAATTTTTATGGGAGCCACATTGAGCTGGTTGTGTATATAAGGCTATGAATGACTACAAATGTATATACAACGTATCGTTCCTTGGCCTCCTTTTACCAGCTTGGGCGGGGTGTGGTGGAAAAACAGTAAGTGGCCCTTTACTCATCCCCTCCAACGTCAGCAATAAAATACGCCTACGTAAACTGTGTGAGATCAAATTTATTGGGAAAAATGTGGGCGATTACAGACCTTATTCAAAATCTTCTGCCATCTAGCGGGCGCCGTGCGCATTTTCCCCTTGTTGAAGGCTTAGCCCGCTACCCATGTGCACACACGGAGCGTACGTATCGACATGTAGCGGCTGATAGGAACGGCAATGCCGACATATTTTTGTTGGCCATGTTGCTCAGAATAAGTAAACCGAAGTACCTATAAACGGTTTGCAGGAAACTAACCTCCAGGTTATTAGATTTCCTCCCGGCCGATGAGAAGAGGCAGATCGTTCCGTCGCTCCTGCTACTGCTTACGACTAACGCCGTGTTTACGTTCACCGTTCTGATAAGATGCGGTATTTGACAGCATCGGTATTCATCAGAGAACACTCTTTCGCGTCACCCCGTAACTAGTCAGTTGTCGCTCCGTGTGCATGCAGGCGCAGAAAAAACGGCTACGTGTGCGAGCTTCAAAGCTGCATCGCGGCTACTCGCGCATGCCTGCGCTACTGTTGACCACATTACACTATTACATTGCGATAACATGTTAGACAGGTAGCTCATGCGCATCATTGATTTTCTTTGACGTTTGAGGCGGCGCTTGTTGCGTTGCCTTGAGCTTGTACTCTTTAACTGTGCCTATTTTTCGAGCATTTCATATACTGTCAGCGCTAACTTCAAAAGTCAAAAGGGCGGCCCGGATGTCCTGACCGCACCGCCCCCTCACTTATTTTTTTTATTTATAACTCCAGAATAGCACATTTCAGGTTTCCTCAAAAGCTGATCCCCCTTCGGAAAAATCCTGTATTCATACCTGTATGCTATGAACTGTTAACAGATGCTTAAATTGTGTGACCCTTTTCGTATAAAACTAAAAAAACGACTGCTCCGGCAAATACATATTCCATTTGATCGTGGGTGCGCTACCGTTGGTGGTTTCGCAAGCGTTGAGGTGGTTTCGCAAACGTTCAGTCGGCGACACAAAACTGCCTCGCTGCAGCGGGTTGAAATTGTAAGGCGGCTGTAAGCCCCGTAAAGGACGATGTGAACGCGAATATTATTGCAGCATCGCGTTATATACGAACGCATATAGGAAGGATATTGCATATAATACCAGCTAGTCAGCACCTACTTCTTGAGGCAACACGCTTCATGTAGTAGTAGTAGTAGTAGTAGTAGTAGTAGTAGTAGTAGTAGTAGTAGTAGTAGTAGTAGTAGTAGTAGTAGTAGTAGTAGTATCTTCATTTTATTTCTTGTAATACAAGAAAAAGGAACAGAGGCAAAAGGCGTTTCATACGCCTGACAAAGGCCCGGATGTCCTGGCGCACCCCCCAACCATATTCATGTGCGTGAGATGCATTTGTTTTTCATCTTAATAGTATAGTAATTCTACACATAATTGTGCAACAAAAGAGGTAAAAGAAACTTTTTACTAACTGTATGTATGGTCTATACTTGAATATGCTTGTGTTATCTGGGACCCAGCTCAAAAGTATCTTACAGAAACAATAGAAAAAAGTCCAAAACCAGGCAGCCCGTTTCGTCAGCAGCAACTACGACCCATTCGCTAGTATGTCAGAAGTAAAGGCCACATTAGGCTGGGAAACTCTAGAATCTAGAAGACGGAAACTTCCACTAAAACTTCTTCATAGTATATATTATAACCTAACAGGAATTAATAAGTCGGAATACCTACTAGCACCAACATATCGTTCCACAAGATGCCAACACTGACATAAAATACGAGAATACGCATTCAAAACCACAACTTTTGCCAACTTCTTCCTTTTAAAACCAATTAGAGACTGGAATGAACTTGCCCAAGGTATAATAAACTTGAGTGACAACAGTGTTTTTTTCTCCTTTGTTGTGAAATTGTGACATGCTTATTTCACTTTTTGTACCTGTTTGTCACGTGCCACATTGTGTTAAAATATTTTTGTTTTTAATTGTTATATGCTGTAATATTTACATTTTTTACTATGTTTGGTGTAGTATCGCAGATATGTTATCAACCAGATTGACTTCGTATGTATACCCACCTGCAGTAATGCCACTACGGAGTTGCAGGAACTATGTAAATAAAAAGAGATACGGTGGTCGAATGTTTTTTATTTCAAAAATAAAAAAGAAGACAACGTTTTATTTAAAATAAGGTTCATTATGTTGACGTAGGCTGTTCCATATGAAATACGCTTTAAAATGGGTCAACAGCACGACATCTCTGTGCCTAGCCGTGTCCCGCTAAAGCCTCCTCCCAACCATCCTACACTACAAGCATGATATTCAGATAGCTAATGACGCTTTATTCGCTAAGCTGAAACCAGGCAGACAAAATTTATAACCTAGCGCAAAGCTTCATTCTCAACGACGACAGACTTATATGCGACTTGGTGACGAACTTGTACCTTCCCGTTGTGAGGCAGTTATTTACGCTTACTAATTTTCAACGTAATATAACCAGGAAATGTCGGTATTGTGTACTGGTCCTTACGCACTCGTCTGACGTTTTTACGTCCCGATTGCCTGCTATCAAAGCAGATACAAGGAATAAGTTCTAGCAGCGGGTGCCGAATCGGCAGCTTCGTGAAACCTCCGACAGATGGCAGCAATTTTGCATAAGGTCTATAACGTTACACTACCTACAGCGCATTATTTCCTTCCGCCCTTCTTTGTAGTTAGCTGTTAATAATCGATCCAAACCTTCTGGGTCACGATCACAGCACCTGCTCGTAACACGACGCAACGTAACACTTACGCATGACGCGTAAGAGATACATGACGTAACGACCACTTGCGCACGACAACGTGAAATAAAAACAATAAACTATTTTCAATACGGCATATTGTTGGTGATTTGTTCTTCGCTCTTCGTCAAAACTGTTCGCTGTGCCATAAAAACTCCTCCTTCAAGAATCAGGAAAGCTTATTTCAAACATAATAGTTGGAGGTCACCCGAGGCGAAAAGCGGCGAAATGCAGCTTGTAGGTGTCTGGGGCCCATACACAAGGCAGCGTATACATACGTTACTAGGTAGCACAAGCGTACATAATGAACAAAGGATATTTAAAGTAGCAAAAAAATTAAGTGAGGGCATAGAAAATTGGTAAACATATGGCACATATATACACTGTATATACGCGCATACATAAACGGAAAGGGAAGTATACTAAAAGTAATGAGCCGGATGATGATCCTTTAGTCTTCGCCTCCCTCTTCATTGATCAAGAAAATAAGCATTCAACTAAATTGAATGATACTACATTTCAAGATGCTGGCATTACACATGTTTATATCGCTATATTGTTAAAGCACAAATATTCTAAAAAATACACTTTAAAATGAAAGAAGCGTGTAGCGGTAAGAACACATAGCACTGCTAAGTACGGTTCAGACAAATATTTGCGCAATACTTTTTTACAGACACTGTAGAGACACATCAATGCCCTGCTTCTGATATTTGTTTAAAACTTAGGTACATTGAACGCCAGTGAATTTTTCTCATAAGTGGTGCGTCATCATGGTACTAACCATTTCTCGTGGCCTCTGGTTCTAGGATCGCCTATTTGATTTTTTAACCTGCAGTTACTACTTAAACAATTCTTAGCGCTTTTAGGTGACGTCACAAGCCTTCGAAAACTGGCCGCATTAAAATGAAGTGTGCCCAAGAAAGAACGTATTACTATGCTGAACAAGAAATATTTTCATTTTGGAAGAGCCAGAGTGTCTCATGAACGTAATGCAAGAAGACTGCCCACCAATCACACTGCCAGCGGCTGCTTATAGCAGTGCTGAGACGGATTGATATGCGTTTAATAGATACTTCAAGACGTATTATAACGATCTTGAGCTATATTTGCGCGTAACAACTCTCTCTTAACTCATCTTTGCTGAGAGAGAGAGAGGCAGACAGAGAAATAAACATAATTAGGAACAGACACAATCATCTGCAGGTGGGCAGTCTTCTTAGTGTAGAAACCAGTGGACGCTAGTCATCTTCCTGGTCAGGCAGATCAAGTTATGGGGCAAACTTGAAACCTGGGATCCTCAATGTGCTCGAGTCCACTCCCTTATTTATCACCTTGTTACAAAGCTCCGTGATCGCTGAGGCTACCTTATCATAAGAAATGTGAAGCAGGTTAATCGGAGACAAAAGTGGGAATCTTTGTTAGCTGTCCTGGCTCAGCACAACTAAAATACTCGACACTTTTGCGCAGTCATGAACTCACAGAAGCTTGGATACGGACCAGCAGCGATGCTATTGGTTTTCAAAGAAAGAGTCTAAATTTCCTGAAAGACGAAGATCATTTGATCGGGTTATGAAACGTTTACTGGTTCCCACCCGTATTTGCGTCGCCGATTACGTAAATTTGAGGCCAGGTAGATTAAAATGAAATCATGAGAGGTTCAAATAATGTTATAGAGCCCCTGCTGAGTGGCAGCCTCCTCTTCAGTTCCCGAGCGCAATGTGCCAAGGCGTCGCATAGGCAGCCCGCACCGCAGAGAGCCTACAGTGCGCGGTCCTCAAACACGGAGGACAATCGTGACCGCAGATTCGAAGGACAAATTATATTAAATAATTACGTTACATAGATACACCTATGCCTGCTCCTGCAATTCAATGACTGCGTCTCGCCATCCTCAAGAATTTGACAGCACCCAGTCGCAAAACATCGCATCATAAAAGAAGAAAGTGCCTGACCAATCCATCAGAGCTCGTACCGCGAGAGATCGAGAAAAGACTGCATTTTTAACACCAGACGGCCTGTTCGTGATCAAGGTAATGCCATTTAGTCTTTGCTCGGCACCTGCGACTTTAGAACGCGTTATGGATACAGTACTGGCCGCCTTGAAGTGGTAGACGTGCATCCTGTACTTGGACGACGAAGTTGTGCTTGCCTGAAACGTCGACGAACACCTTCGGCGCCTTGAAGCTGTACTTCTAGCAATCAAGACTTCCGGACTAACATTGAAGCCTGAAAAGTACCACTTCGCACACGAGGAGCGCTTGTGTTTGGGTCAGGTAATCAGCAAGGATGGTGTTAGCCCAGAGCAGCGGAAAACAGCTGTCATCGCTGTCTTCCCGCCGCCCACCGTCATGAAGGTCGTACGTCAATTTCTCGGCTTGTGCGCCTAATAAAGACGCTTAGTCAAGGGATTTTCACGAATCGCCGAGCCGCTAACGCTCCTCATGAAGACCAATGTGGCATTGAAGAGGAAAACGGCGCAAGTCGAAGCATTTCAAGAATTGAAGCGACGCCTTCTGATGCCTCCGATACTAGAGCATTTCGACGAATACGACGCTACGGAAATCGATACCGACGCAAGCAGCGTAGGACTCCGTGTCGTCCTTCTGCAGAAGATCGACAGGCTGAAAGGGTCATCAGGTACGCTAGCCGGTCGCAATCAGGGGCAGAAACCAACTATCCTACAACAGAAAAGTGCCTGGCCATCACCTGGGCTACATCCAAGTTTCGCCCCTGCCTCTACGGCAGACCATTCAATGTTGTGTGCGACCACCGCGCCTCGTGTTGGCGAGCTAACTTGAGGATCCTTCAGGTCGCGCCTCGCACAGTGGAGCGTGAGACTTCCAAATTCGGCATTACCGTCGTTTGCAAGTCCGGAAGAAACCACTCCGAGGCTGACTGCCTGTCTTGTACCCCCGTCGACCCACCGCCGCATGACGATGAGGATAATAAGTGCCGACGACTTCGCCGAACGACAGCAAGCCGACTGGGACATCAGGAGCCTTTTCGAATACCTCGAGGGCAGGACCGCCGTTATTCCGAAGATATTCACTCAAGGACTGGCGTCGTGTTTCTTGCGAAACGGCGTTCTGCTAAAGAATAACTTCTCGCCCCTTCGAGTCAACTACCTTCTCGTGATGCCTTCAGCAATGAGACCAAAAGTGCTCCAGGCCCTAGACGAAGACCTGACGGCTGGACACCTCGGTGTTCCTCGCACGCTCGCAAGAATACAGGTACAGTACTACTGGCTGCGCCTTGTCGCCGATGTTGCTGGCTACCTAAGGACGATGAACCACACAGCGCGAGTAAACAACGGGGACACAGGAAGGGAACACACACAGCGCTGAATTACAACAAAATTTATTGAAGCAACATTTCACATATATACAGGGGATCAGCCAACCACTGCGCATGTCATAGCAGATAACTTTCTAATCAACTTGGAAAAGCCGAACGGAGAAATTGCAATTCTTTATCTGATAAAAATATCGACGATAAAAATATCGACGCTGTGTGTGGCACTTTTTGATGTTGAGCTGGAGGCCGGCAGTGGTGAGGCAGGTCAGTATCTCACGCAAGCGAACAAAGTGCGTCGGAAAATCTGATGAAAACACGACGATGTCGTCAAGATAACACATACATGTTTTCCACTTGTAGTGTTTTCCACTTGCATGTTTTCCACTTGTAGTGTCCATCATGCGCTCGAAAGTACCGGGCGCATTGAAGAGCCCGAAAGACATTACGGTAAATTCGTGTAAGCCATCGCGCGTCACAAAAGCTGTCTTCTCGCAGTCACCTTCAGCCATCGGCACTTGCCAATAGCCAGAGCTAAGATCTAAAGAAGAGTAGTACTCCACTCCTTCCAAGCAGTCGAGTGCGTCATCTATACGAGGCAGCGGGTAGACGTCTTTACGAGTGATCTTATTTAGCCGACGGTAATCCATACAGAAGCGTATTGACCCGTCCTTCTTGCGTACTATCACCACAGTTGACGGCCAAGGACTGTGGGAAGGGCGATTACGCCACGCTGCAGCATTTCCTCGACTTGCTCAGCTGCCGACCCACGGTATGGTTGCTGGCGTAATGGAGGATGAGAACCTGTGTGGACGCTGTGACTGACGTTCTCCGTACGGCCCAAGCGCGGTTGATCGCCATCAAACGATGAGCGAAAATTCTGCAGAAGCTCGAGTACTTGCATGCGGTACGGAGGTGGCATGTCGGCATCCAAGACAGATTCAAAGATCGCTGATGAAGGCGAAGTTGATGATGATACAGAAGACGTGCGCTCAACGGGAGAAGTAAGGGCGTCGAGCTCATAACAAGGCGTGTCATAGGAAGTCTCGATGATAACAAACGGATCAACAGGATGAACACGGCCAAGAGATTCTCCTCGAAGCAAGGTGACAGGGTGCTGAAGCGGATTGCACACAAGCATAGCCGATGATCCAGATGCAGTAGTGAGGATAGCAAATGGGAGAGGGAGAACACGGCGATGCAGAAAAACAGGTGATGGCGTAAAGAGGGCGGTAGCATCTGGCGCGGTGGAGGAAGACACGGGCACAAGCACTGACACTGCGGGTGGTACGTCCGTGTCGGACACAACAGTGATCTTTTGGGCTGTACTTTTAGAAAAGTCAGGCAATGCGTCGTCAGAGAACAGGAAGAGCGCCACCTCCGCCCGGGCACAGTCGATGATGGCACGATGCGGAGACAGGAAGTCCCAGCCGAGGATGATGTCGTGTGAGCATGAAGAGAGCACAAGGAAGTCGACGTTATAGAGCGCGCTGTCAAAAACCACCCTTGCGGTACATGCAGCAACCGGTGCTACGAGCTGCGTACTTGCGGTGCGCAGTAGCATGCCGGAGAACGGCGTTGTGACCTCACGTAATTTTCCAATAAAATTATCGTCCATGACTAAAATCGCTGCCCCAGTGTCAATAAGCGCAGTTACGGCAGTTCCTTCTACTATGACGTCGAATAAAGTGAGTGGTGACTGTGCAGGCGTTGCAGAAGTCGCGAAGCTGGCAGTTCGTGCCTGCGGAAATGCAGCAACTAGTTTCCCTCGCTAGGTGACTGCCGACTACGTAAGGGTGAAGGCGAGCGATGACGGGGTGACGGGGAGCGATGGTTGCTGAAAGGTCGTCGTGGATGCGGCGAAAAGTCGGAGCTGAGACGCGTGGCATGGTCGCCAGTAATGCGTGGGTAGCCGTGTCCGGGCGTTGCGGCAGCTTGATGAGCAGGTGACATGCGACGGTTGCAGAAGCGCGCGACATGGCCGGCGAAACCGCAAGCGAAGCATATGGGCCAGTTGTCGCGAGTGCGCTAGGCATTCTGAGCATATTGACTCCGAGTTGGTATTGGAGAAGGCGCAGGAGTCTGGGTTGTTCGCGGGTGCATTGCTTCAGAGAAGGCAAATATCGGCGGCGGAGGTCGCGCCGCGACCCCGGCATAGGTCAGAGGTACAGCTACAGGCAAACATGGCTGGGTCAGAGGTACCGATTCGGCAAGCTGCTCGCAGATAGCCCTCCTGATGGGAGCAGCCAGCGATGCGTCAGGTTGTAGGGATCGATCGCCCAGAGGCAGCATAGAGAGCTGGCGCGCCACCTCCTCCCGAATAAAGTCTTTGATTTGGCTAGAGAGTGATGTAGCGGGTGACGGGTGGGAGGCTAGCGTGAGGCTCGAGAGTGGTTCAGCAGCTGCGACGGCGCTGCGTGCAAGGACCTTTTGTCGACGCAGCTCATCGAAACTCTGGCAAAGGGTAACGACGTCCGCGACAGAAGCAGGCTTCCGCGCAAGAAGCATCTGAAAGGCCTCGTCCTCGATACCTCTGAGGATATGTTTCACTTTCTCCTCTTCGCTCATGGAGGCAATGACGCGGGAGCAAATAATTACTACATCCTCGATGTAGCTCGTATACGTCTCACCGGGCTGTTGAGCACGCTGGCGTAGAAGCTGTTCAGCGCGCAGCTTTCGTAAAGTCGGGCGGCCGAAGACTTCTGCGATCGCTGTCTTGAAGTCAGACCAGGTATGGAGTTCACGCTCGTGATTGTGAAACCAGAGGTTGGCGACGTCAGAAAGATAGAAGATGACGACACGGAGTTTGGCCGGGTCATCTCAGTTGTTGGCCTCACTGACGCGCTCATATGTGGAAAGCCAATCTTCCACGTCAGCCTTACCTGTTCCGCTAAAGATAGGAGGGTCACGGTACTGCTGAATGGCGCCGCTGGAGCTGGAAGCCGCGGCGGTGTCGGGCTGACTGGTGGCAATGTCGGTCATTGCAGCGGTTGAAACAGCGGGCAACGTTCGGTTACGAAGCTTCAGGTTGATGTCAGGGATTGCAGCAACCTCCACCAGATGTCGTATGACGGTTAATTAACAAAGTACTGACGACTTGTGCAGTCGAAGTAGCGCCGGTCCAACAGGAACGCAGATCACGCGCTGAGCAAGGGACGATCGAGCATGGCTTCTTCCTCCACTCCACTACACTGGGAACATTCGAGATTATTTTACGGTAACCTGTCACACGATAACGTCACTGAGCGCGCAATCGCGAACAGCTGAGTTTATTCTCGAACTAATAATAATATCTGGGGTTTAACGTCCCAAAACCACGACATGATTATCAGGCACGCCGTAGTGGAGGGCTCCGGAAATTTCGACCACCTGGGGTTCTTTAACGTGCACCTAAATCTGAGTACACGGGCCTCAAACATTTTCGCCTCCATCGAAAATGCAGCCGCCGCGGCCGGGATTCGATCCCGCAACTCTAGGGTCAGCAGTCGAGCGCCATAACCACTAGACCACCGTGGCGGGGCTATTCTCGAACTAACGCGGCCACCAGCGATAAGGCTGGAATGTTCGATGCGCATGTGTGAATGCCGACAAGCCAAGCCGCAATTGAGTCTATCGACGGTCGACGCTCTGCGCGCCGCTATCAGTCTCCAGCGTGCATTGCATGTAGTTTAACTTTTCGTTTCCCGGCCAGAGGTTCGACCAAATAAAAAACGCCAGGCCTGCGCTGAAACCGCAGCACAGTCACAGCGAAAGCTGGAAGAGCGGCGTTTCTAGAGCCCGTTAAGCTCTCTTGGGGCTACAATACAAGTACACTAGAAAGGTACCCACTACGCCATAAATCACAATTTTTAAGAAGTTCGGAAGCACCTACTAAGCCATTATTCGTCATTCTGCGGAGAGCGAGGCACCAGCTACACGTCTGTAAGGCATTACGTGCACTTTGTTGACGCGACGACTGATGACGATGAAGAATTATGGCTCAGCCCTTTTTAATGGGTTGGAATCTTTAAACGGCCCACCAGTTATGTAATTTGCATTAGGTGACGCCCGGTCGCTATTTCCCTCTCCCGTCATGCTGTATAACATACGTTGACGTGGAAGAGAGACGGAGGGGGAGGGGGGCGAAGAACATTACTGAGACCCCGAGGAAATGGATCATGCGCTTATGGGCTTCCTTGGCAACCAATACAAGTGCACTTGCGAGGAACCCACTACGCTATAAATCATTGTAATTTCACTGAGACCCCGAGGAAGTGGATCATGCGCTTATGGGCTTCCTTGGCAACCAATACAAGTGCACTTGCGAGGAACCCACTACGCTATAAATCATTGTAATTTTTGAGAAGTAGGGCAGCAGGCACTGTGCCATTTTTCGTCATTCTGCGGAGAGCGTTGGTACCTGCTAAACGCATGTAAGCTATTATGCGCACTTTGTTGATGCTGTGCCTGATGAAGATGAAGAATTATGGCAGAGCCCTTTCTAATGGGTTCGAAGCATTGAACAACCTACTCATTGCGCAATTCGCATTGTGTGACGCCTCGTTACAGAATTCGCGTTGTGCGATGCTTGGTGCTTATTTTACTCTTCTACCACGCTATATTGCATATGCTAATGTGGTTCCTTCCCGACATGAAGCCTGTATAGGACCTTTTTGCAAAGCAGTTTCAAGCACCGGCATGGCTCAGAGATTAATACTGGGCTCCCACGCAAAGGGCCCAGGTTCGAACCTCGTTCCATCCTGGAATTTTTTCTTATTTCGTTTTTTTTTTCTTATTTCGAGCGATACTGGTTACGGCGGCGGCGGCGGCGGCGGCGGCGGACAACTACGGCGCCAAAAACGGCCGGTGAAATGATCTCATAACAGCTTTCGCTGTAAAAGTGTCATCTAGGACAAGGCGACTGATTTCTTCGTCAACATCACGACCCGGTGAGAATACCTAGGTTACACTTGTCATCACCGGCGACATTGGAAGCAAGGTGTATTTGTCGGAGAAGCGACGCGTATAAAAAGGATCTGTAGCGACTACTGCGGCTACGTTCACGACTTAAGCAACCTCAAGGAAACAGTAGTTAAGAGAAATTACCCGCAAGAAGCTCTAAACAAGGTCTACAACGAAGGTTGTCAAATAGATGGGAAATCATCCATAGCACAGCCCAATCAGCCGCCAGCATTCATCACCAAATACTCCAATGCGCTCCCAATAAAAAAATGGCAGATCCCACGCTTTGCGGGCATCGGTTTCATGCGAAGTAGGCAGCCAGTAGTTTTATGCTGCATTTTTTGCTTTGAGCGAAGCGTTACGAGGCGGATCGAGGCCTTTAGCGTATTTTATCGTATCAGTGGTCACAGCACGAAGCGATACCAGTCTTTTGCTGATGAGAAGCGTATACCAGTCTTTTGCTGATGCCAGTCTTTTGCCAGCGCTCCCGACCGCTCATTAATAGTGAATGTTCACACTTGCTATATCAGCCACGCAGCCCCCTCCCCTGGAGATATACGGGCTGTGCGTTTACTTTGTGGTTGAGAAGCAATCGACGTCAGGCCTCGCACGCCGTCTGATGTTACCGCATGCTTCCTCCGTGCGACCGAGATGGCCAGCTAGTTTCATTTCAGCCTTAGCCTTGTTCCTCGCCAGCGCTCGTCAAATTTTACTTTTAATAAACGATGCGCGGAGCGATGTTATCACGTGTAATCATATTCGAAGCGCAAAAAACCATACGCATACACAGGTTTTCGATTTGGTTTTCTGTACAGTATATGACGGCGACGGTGAAGACCTGTCCAGTGTCCATATATTTGTTTCGCAATAAAAAAATACAGAAAAAAACATGGACGCGAGCTCGCCTTTTTTCTAGAGAGCTGCATTGTCTCCGCGGTAGTGAGTTCGTCCGTTGGAAGAATCAAATATTCCGCACCTTTTCTATTGGTTTCCTTCTCGCCCTCGCTATCCTTGTTACAGGCGATATCTCCTCTCCATTCATTTCTTTCTAAAGCACGCGTACAATGTCAGCACTAAGCACTGAGCCTGTCAGGATTGCGCGCTTGTCGGCTACACCCTGTTACCTCCGCTTGCGCAGTTGGAAACGCATAAAATAGAGCGAAACCACGCTAGCGATAATCGCACACGGTGGTCATGCGAGAGAAGGAAGAATGAGTGGGCGACTGCATCGCGAAGCAAGGTGGGAGACAATTCACAAGTGACATTTCTCGTATATGGACGAATCGAGAGTATGTACCCCAACGATGTCACGTGAATCACCATTCTGACGTCGCTAAGCGCCCCAAAAAGGAGATAAGCGCAAGAGCTCAGAATAGTGCGCTCGCGTTTTTTTTTTCGGCGTAACGTATGTGACCGTGCCCAAACACAATCACCATCATGAACGGGTATGTAAATCCCACTACGGCGGGGCCCTGATGTGTGAGACGAGTACAGAGAGAGAGGGAGAGAAAGAAATAGAGGAGAAAACAGAGAGACGGGAAGAAATATGTAAAGAAATAGATATGGAAGAATTCTTCACGAGGTGGTATTCGAGAGCGCGTACCCTCGATCTGAAAGCGAGCGTCCTACCAGTGGGCCATGGTGCAAATACTTTCGGTAAGTGAACGACGCGGAGGGAGCGCTTGTTGGCGAGAGGCGGATTATGTTCTCGTTTTCCGCGTGCTGAGACATGGCGCGCCGGACTGAGGACCGTGGCGGGCTGCTGGCAAATTCCGCGAAGCACATACGACACGCGGGCGACGGTTTCCAAACCTGCAAAACCGAGTTATCGCGCGATATCGACCACGCGACTCGTCGCGCGAACGGTGCATTTGGTTGCTGTGCAGTGCATTTTCGCGCATACGGGGTTTGGCTTTCACAGTCCCCGTGCTACGTTAGCCATGCAGTGCGCGCAATTTTTCTTGTTGCTGTCGTTGTTTTGGAGCTCCTTTTGATATGTCACAGTGGCGAAATATTTGGGCGCTGCGGAAGAATGTGCTATTGCTTTGTGGCCGTGCCTGAGATTTACTTAAGTTCTTCTAGTCAAGGCCCCATAGGGCCGCGACACTCCTTTAATAAAGTGAAGCCAGCATTGGCACGGGTTTGTCACAGGGCTTCAAAGTTGGTGATCCAGTGAGGCGTTTTGAGTTTCTCAAATAATTTTGATTACTTGGGAATCCTAGGTGCGAGAGAAATCAAGATAAACGGGATATTCCTGAATTCCGCTCGTTTCGAAAGGTAATCGCCGCGGTAGTGAACGTTTGACAAATGGATGTGTTTCGCCTCAGCGACCGTGCCAGTTGACTGAGCGTGGTAAGAGAATGCTATTTTAGATGCGAAGCATCTTATGGCGGAGTTCAAATCGGTGGTGGTGGTGGTGGTGTGCGGCTTGACCACCCTTACTGCGCATGCGCGAACCCTCTCCACTTTCCCCTTATCCCCTTTTCTCCTTTCCCTTTCTCCACTTCCCCTCTCCTCTTCTCCTCTCCACTCCCCATTTATCATTCCCCCTTTCCACTGCCCCTCTCCACTTCCCCTCTGAAACGCGGGCTCGACATGCCGAAACGCTGCTTGGCATCGCACTGTTGCATACGTCATATTTTCAAATGCAGACTAGTTAACTGGAAGAGCTGCAACAGCAGGCAGGCTCCAGCCACTGTGCACACGGTGACGTTGCGTCCACTGGTCGTAGAGTGCCTCTATGCCCGCGCTCGTCAAGGCAGCCCACTGGGTCGAAGTTGGTAGCGCCATCTCTCTGGCTGCTTGCCAAGAAGAAGTGGGCACGATGGAGGCACGATGGACCTACGTTCATCAAACCCCTTTTTGCTCTTTGTACAGACTATGTTTGCCATCACCTTGGTCCCCCCGTCAGGCGACACACGTGTCAACCGCACCGGGCCGGATGCGACGGAACGGCTGGCACATCGATACACAAAAGAATAATGCAGCTGATCTGGACATGCGCATCTGTACGGCACCATTCGGAAGACTACTGGCGCCACCCTCGTCGACGACATCGTGTGCATCTGGTATAAGAACAGTCGCCGCGACTGACTCGGCCAGTTGCCACGGTGGAGGCACGATGGACGTACATTCATCAAACCCCTTTTTGTTCTTTGTACAGGTGAGAGACAACCGTTCAGTCTACTCAGTTCAGTTTACTACTTTTCTTCTGTGTTTTTGGCGCCACCATTCAGTCCTTATCATATCCGAAAACTAGTTATGCTATCCCGGATATAGAAATAAACGAGCGCCATTTTTTCGGCGCTACTTGAATTAGACACAAAAATATCTATCGGCCCGGATGGCATACCAAATATGTTCTTTCGCAGATACGCTGAATGGTGCGCGAAGTATCTGAACATAATCTTTAAAGAAAGTATTCGGACAGCGGACATACCTTTGGAATCGAAAACAGGAAAGGTGGTGCCTATTTGAAGGCTGGTGGCAAAGTAATCAACTACAGACCTGTTTCGCTACTGTGCACTTGTAGCAAGGTTTTGGAACATTTCATATTTATACATCTCTGTTCTTTCTTAGATGACAAAAATTAATTTTCAAGTAATCAGCATGGTTTTAGGCGCGGTTTGTCCACCACGACGCAACATATTCACACTGTAAATGATCTAATGGTAATGCTTGGCATGGGCGGACAGGTTGACACTATTTTTCTTGATTTTGAAAAAGCCTTTGACCGTTTGTCACACCGACATTTAATGTTAAAGATCCGATGCCTTTTTGACAACCCTCAGATAGTACAGTAGCTCGACTCGTATCTTACGCGGAGTAGGCAGTTTGTTCACATAGGCAACTCAGACTCGGAATTTGCATCTGTTCCTTCAGGCGATCCCCAGGGTTCGGTGCTCGGCCCGTTACTCCTTTTAATCTATATTAATGATTTACATGTTACCTCTTCAGTGGGTTGCCGTTTATTGGCAGACGACTGCGTTTCATACATGCACATTCAATCAGAGAAAGATCAACAAATACTAAACAACTTCTGAGCAGCTGTTAGGAACTGGTGTTCAACATGGCAGATGCGCCTAAACGTTTCCAAGTGTGTTCAGATGAACGTTACACGCAAGAAGGAGCCGCTAGTCCACACCTATAGCATCAATAATGATCCGCTAGCTTCGGTAGACCAATTTAAATACTTGAGATTGCATATCACTTCTACGCTAAGCTGGAGTAGACTGTGCAATACATAGTTTTTAAAGGCTTTGAGAAAACTTTACATGCTAAAAAATCCCATGATGCATTGCACTCCTCAAACTAAGCTTGTGGCATACACGACATTAGTTCGACCGGTATTAGAATACGCGGACGTTGTTTGGGACCCGCACACCAAATGTGATATCGATTGCATTGAACGCGTTCAAAAACAATCACAGCATATCCACGGAGTGAATGATGATGAGTGGGCGAAGCTGCGGAGGTTTATCGGTAAACCGTGAATCTGCCGTGAATTCTGCCCAGTACATCATCACCGACGTGAGATCGGGCGCGTTTATACTAAATGTTCGATGAGAGTTATGACGACTTGCAGCTCACTTTAATTTTACACGTACGCTGTGAATTTTCACTGTTTAATCACGCACAGGAGAAATCGCACACACGCACTACCATGGAGGTCAAAATCCAGTGCCTATATATATGGGGTGGTCAGTGAACGGTTGTGCAGCGCGAGCGGTCGGTTTTTTCAATCAAGACGCTGCCTCGCGACGCTGCCTGCGTCGGCGCCGCTGCGCCGCGAGGCAAGATAGGGGGTGGACCGTAGGAGAGGAGAAAGAGGGGGAAGCGTAGGAGAAGAGAAGGCGATACAGATCACGTACTGTCGCAGCGCATTGTCTTTAGGGAGCCTTCATGTGTGCACGCCCCCTCCGTTTTTAAGACTGGTAATGGGAGAGAGGAAGGGGAGAGGGAAAGTGGAGAGGGGTATAGAGAGGGGAAGTGTAGAGGGGTATGGGAGAGGGGAAGTGGAGAGGGAAAAGGGAGAGGGGTAGAGGTCATGGGGAATCGTGAGGGGGGTGGAGAGGAGGTGTGTGGAGAGGGTATGCGCATGCGCAGTAAGGGTGGTCACGCCGCACAGCACCACCACCACCGGACAGATACTGCCGTTTACTGCCGGCTGCCGGGAGATACGCCGGACAACGGAGACGTGACCAGGTTAGACCAAGAGGAGCTACGCCCCCAAAGGCGCTAAGACTTATCTTGAACGCTTACGGCAGGCATGTGTCCCTTACTAACCTTAGACATTTAAGCGAATTTCGAACTCTAGAATCACGCAGGAAACTACATCGACTGCAAGTGCTTTACAATATTTTAAAGGATAACATTAGAACGGGCTTCACTGATTACATGCAGTAGAACAGCGCAAGGCCAACGAGATGGGCCTTGCGTTTCTGTGGGCGGAGGCTGTCCTTCGGTTCACATTGTTTGATTTTGTTCCTTTGAAAGTGTCACTCATGTTCTGACCTCTTGTTCAATATTTCGTATACGTCTCTCGGGTGTTCAATCACTCGATCCTGTAGTGTATTGCTCAGGTGTCCTACATCAGTGTATGCTGTTGCACTTGTTTTTCATGTTCGCGTCTTGAGTTCAAATTCGACCGCATGTGTTATCGTTGGTCATATGTGCTTTTGTTCTGATGTTTTCTTTTGTTTTCTTTTCTTGCTTTTTTTTTCGTTTGTCGACTGAAGTGATGCAATGTGTAATATTGGTAATGTGATCTACCCACTCATGCCATGGCTTCCAATAGGCACCGGCAGTATCGAATAAAAAAAATTGGCCGCGTATCTGCGTGCTTCGCTGCAAATATCTTGTAAAGACGATAGAAGAGGCGCTGTGTGAGATATGGACGCCATCTGGCAATACGTCGGGAAACATGAGTGCTGTGTTGCGTGCTGGTAGTCCCGGTGCAGCAGCAGGCGAAGACCTTTGCAGAGAAACGTCCGCACTCAACGAGTACTCTCCACACACTCTTTTATTTACACGTCGCCTGGGTAAAACAGGAACGCCAGAGCGGCGCCCACAACCGGCAGCCTGAAGGCCGCCCACAACGCTGCTTTTTCATTTTTTAAATATTTTTTTCACCTTCTTGGCCTTCTCAAAACTAAAGTTTGTCAACACCAACCCATGGCATTCGTACAGTGCAATACAGAACCGAAACCGAAACACAACAATGAGCTCGTGCGAAGGGCACGGAGGAAGGCAAATTTCAGCGCAGTCGCATTTTCAGCTTTGTTGAAACAGCGCTCACTAGACGACGACGAAGTAAAAGAAGGCACAGGACAGGCAGCGCCTGTCCTGTGCCTTCTTTTACTTCGTCGTCGTCTAGTGAGCGCTGTTTCAACAAAGATGAACGCATACCAACTCGCTCAAGCTTCCATTCTTATGCATTTTCAGCGCAGCTTAAGAAACTTGGGTCCTTAAAATTACGTATGTATGCATTTTCTATTAAAGGAACACGCTACCTAATACTTACCTAGTGATGTGGCACCTCAGATATGCATGATATTTACTTTTTGATCGACAACGTTCACAAGTATGAACAGCCGTACCAGTTCAAGACGGCTGGCCCTTGGGCAAGTGGTTCAACTTTAGCCGAGTGGCTGAATCGAGGGACGTGCCTACAAACAGAAAGACAGACAGACAGACAGAAAGAGAGACCAAAATTTCTGCGTTTAAGTTCCCCAAGAAAGACTATCGTCTTTAAAAACTAGTCGCGCAGCGCAGCGTCCTGGCGTTCGCTCAGCTAAAGTATTTCTTGCACCGTGCACTCGGCTATTCAGGCGCGCCAGCGGAGCACAGCGCAGCATAGCCTTGTATTGTATAGTGTAGCAAGAGGGTGGGAAAGGGAAGTCAGCATGAGGAGAAGAGATGAGATGATGAGGAGGTGGGAAGGGAGGATGGAAAGTGGGAGGGAAGAAAGAGTAAATCGGAGCAGAGAAAGAGTGATTCGAAATAGTAGGCGCAAAGAAGACTACAGACAAAAAGGGAGACCCACAAAAGAATGAGAAAGCGAGAAATTGAAAGAAACCATAAGGCAAGAGACAGTCAGAGAGAACAATAATGAAAGAGAGAGAAAGAAGTAGAGAGAGAAAAATAGAAAGAAACAGGAAGCAAGCACCGCGTAGTCTAGCGAACAGATACCGCACCACATGGCCATACCGCGCACGCGCAGTAGCTAAGCAAAGCCTACGGACGGAGGCATCGCGCGCAACTTCCGGTCTCAAGTGCAGAGCCTGGCTGCGCGCGATCGTGTCCAGAGAGTCATAGGGCGTCCGACGAAAGTGTGCACTATCGAGGAGGAAGCTGTGCATCTCAAAGCTGGACGTGTCGGTCGACGGGTAGAACGAGCGGCGACAGGCCCGTGCTTCGCTATATCAAGCTTTGAGCGACTTAGTGTAAACTACCCTCATCGTTTGTATTTTCAGAGGTCATATTGGGGACGTTTAAAAAAAGAGGGCCTGCAAAAATAGACAGAAGAGAGTGGTCAAAACACCGCAAGCGCCGCTAACAACTGAAAAATCATACAGCGGGGGAAAAGAAGGTATGCACAGACACTTATCTGTGCATTCCCAGGCAAGAGGCAGTATACCTATCAATCAGGTGCGCGTGAATGTCTACGTGAGAAATAACTGTTCTCTCGTGTCCGTGTTTGCACGTCCTGTCTTTTTAACATGAATAGCTAACACGTAGCTCAGCTATATGTTTTTTGCTCCAAGGTTGAATAACATTCCGTCAATTGTGTCGAGAGTTGTGAAAGCTTTGTGACGACAAAATAACATCGCCGAAGAAAAACGGAAACACAGGGCGCGCTGCTCGCCGATCTCCGGCCAAACAGCATCGTCTGAAACGGATAGTCTATTACACAGACACATCATGAAGAACTCCCCCGTTGAAGTGTTGTATTTATCTCCCGATTGCTCGTTCGGTTTCAAAGAAAAGAGTAACGCCGTCACGCTGCAATTATCGCGCGGGGGCGGCGGCGGCGTAATCTCTCCCGGGACTTCGGCGGCGGCGCGGCGCGTGGCGCACGGGTCTAGTATCAGCACTCGCGTTAGAGCACAGACGTTTGTGTTATCGAAACGAAGCGCACGCTACGGTGCGATGAGGTGAATATCATACGTAACTTTTGTCAGCGTATTCTTCCAAGTTCGAGCATAGCTTGAATATTGCTGGCCGAATCATAGGAACACAAATGTAATGTTTAAACTGACGTTAACCACAACTGACTCTTATGCGACATGACGCCTGTGTCATTGAAGTACATATGCAGTGTTTATTGTTTTGTTATAAAATGAGATAGCCAGCGCCACAACCACAATTGGCGTTGCACCGACATTGCGCCTGCATAGTGTTTTTTTTTTTCCAAAGCAACTTCCTGACCTGGCGTAGGTCTGTGGCAGAATGCCTGAGTGCTACGCAGAATGCTTGTTATCGATTCCTGCTGCGATTCTGATTTTTATTCTTTGCACTCCTCGGGTCAACGCTTTTAAATTACCAATGCCTGTTCTCGCCGTTCCTGGGTAGACATAAACTGGTCCGTGATATACGGAGATGTGCCGCAAGTGTCAGTAGGAAAGGGTTTGACGACGTGCGCGACAAGATGTTCATATGCTTGGTGCCACGAGCTTACTGTCAAATTCGTCGCGTTCTCTTACCCTCCCTTGCGATTTTTGTCTATACTAAGTAAAGGAGGCGATCACCAGAGCACCCAGACGTAGGCGGCTAGATAGATAGATACGCAGATAGACACGCTCAAAGTGCCAAGGGTTCGCTAAGAAATGTTTCGCATTTAATAACATTTGCGTAAGTAACATCCAATGCACGCAAGCAACGAGTGCTTTATAAAAGCGTTTGCCGAAGTAGCAAAGGTCATGTATCGTCGCAATAGGAATTTTGAGGACCATGCTAGTGCGTGCAAAAGTAAACCTACAATCTACTGCCCAGATAACAGCTTGTTCTCATATAAGAGGAAAGGCATGCAAGCAACTTCAAGATGACGTTATAGTTAAAAGCACCGGAAATGATTACGTGCATAATATAAAATCTAGTTTTACCTGCACTACTTTAAACGTTATCTACAAGATTGAAAGTTGACATTCTTCACTGGCGAAATGGGACAGCCTGTTAATATTAGATTAAATTGACATCGCGCGGACAAGGCGAAGAAATTAGCGAAAACAGTGGAACAGCCTTTAAATTTAACAGGACAAAACTTCGACGATCTGAAACTTTACATACTCCAAGCAGGCTTTAGGTCCCCAAGAGACAGAAAAGATACAGTCATACCTAATTCACAAGTTGAATACATTCCAGCCAGCAGGCATGAACGTTTCTAAGAGGACTCTTGAATCCGTCCGACATGATACATACACGACGAAAACCAACGAGTGTTAAGCCCTTCTTCTAGGAATTTTTGACCTACCATTGTTACGTGGTGCCTCCTTAGTCAACCACAATTCAGCGAAGCGCCACCCACCCATCCCGTTTTTTTCTTGTTTCTTGTTTACCGAATACCCCTTTCTTTTCACCCAATCCGTCACGTCAAACTCTCGCCCACCCCCAATTTCGCAGTTGCCCTCTCCTCCTATGTGTGAATTGGAGGAGAGGCTACGCAGCATACACACACATACAATTAATCATACAAGCCTGTCAGCATTGCGCGATGTCTTCGCGCTATTTTACCAGAGCTCGGCCGTACGACATTAAATGCTTATTAGATTACCGGCTGTGGCTAGAGGTTATACTAGAGGTAGTCGCTCTGTTTCTAATAAAGGAAAAGTAGCCGAAAATATTTATTGCCCTCACGCATTGTTTTGTCCAGATATTGTGTGAAATAATAAATGCGAAGTAAAAGTATTTCATAAGGTATGAATTGTGTGATTGGAAAATTGACTTAGACAAAAAGTGCACGGAAAATGGTGTATATAACTTATGGATTATACATGAAATAATTAATCTACGGTCAAAGAGGGATAAGTGTCGCTTTCTGTATTTTATGTTCATTTTATAGCAGGTACAGAATAAATAGCAACTTTTCAGCTGCAACCTAATACATCTCGGATTTTACCCTATCAGTGATGTCTGGAACTCACATTTCTATAAGCTTGCAGCTAAAAGTATGTTTAATTCTTCTTCAAGAGGTATCATCCTATTTACCTTTCGAGGTGAGCTATGATCCACTTATTATCCTTACAGTACTTCTGAAGTCTAAGCATTCAAAAATTTGACGCTGGTGAAGACAATTTATGGCAAATGAGCGCCCAGTTGCGGCTCTTTACTAAATCAGTCGGTTGGTCGGTCGGTCGGTCGGTCGGTTAGATCAGTGAGTCAGTCAGTTTATTGTCTTTAAATACAGCCTATTACACAAGAGGTAGGTAAATAATGTGAGCTTCCATGCAAGGTAATGAATAAATATTTTTCAATTATAGCCATATATTCACATTAACGCACACACGCACACATACGCCCGTTCAATAAATATGAGCACACATAAATTATATTTAGGGAAAAATAATTTAAGAACCGTTGAGCTCAAGAGATAAGTTGCGCGTTGTGCAAATAACGATGGCTTTGAGATGTCGACGATAAACGAAATAAGGTCGATCCAGCGTACTGCCGTGCCAAGAAAAACCTAAGGACCACAAACCGCAAAATAAAAAAATTAAATTATATACAGTGGCCGTACAACAAGCCAGCGCAGTCAGCCAACCAGTGGCAAGGGATCTATCGTGAAACATTCAAAGAAAGCAACCTACGCCTCGGGCTTCCGGAGGGATCTAATTTTTGGCGTTCATAATTTCATGCTTAAATGGGCGGGCGCCTCTGGTATAAATTTTGTATTATTGCGATAGCAATTATATGGACAGTCTCGGCTGGATTTTGCCGTCGCCGTCGCCGTCATACACCGTATATGTATAAGTATGTATATATATATAAAAGCCCCAAAGAAAAATAATTCAGAAAAATGCTTCCGAAGCGCGGAATCGAACCAGGGACCTCTTGTTCCGCAGCGAGTGGCGCTATCCACTACGCCACGAAACGCAGATCCTCTACGTAGCTAACGGCGAGCGTTATATACATACCCTTTACCGCTGGACGGACTCACAGACGGCAGGCGATAATAAGCTTTCTTCATTACCAGCGAGATGGCGCTAGCAGCGCGACGGGCGCATTTAAAAGTCGTCTTCGAGCTCGCTCGCTTCTTATATTTGCGCAGCGAGAACATTGCCCTTCCGTTGTCTGCTCGCGCGGTTTTCTCGCGGTGAGGGGAAGAGGAATGTTTCACGCTTTCACCGTGATGTCCGCGCTCATGTTATTGAGCGTACGAAAGTCACTCGAGCTGAAGGGACGCCGCTAAACGAAAAAACAGAAGATGAGCGCGAACTATCAAGTGTCACAGCTCGACAGTTGAAGCACGCTAGTTTCCTTCGCTGCTTCGGCCGCCTTTGCAACAGGAACGCTGTTCAAACTGAGAGTATCCATTGGCGAGCCTCACTTCGTATCGCACTAATTTCTTGCTATCGCATTCATTGCTTCGCCCTTGCGGCGAAACTGTGACTTTTATTTGTGTACCAAACAAAAATTACTGTATTTACTCAAATCTAAGCCTATGTTGTTGTTTTTTTGAAAAAAAAACAATATGCGAAAGTTAGGGGGTCGGTTTAGATTGGAGTAGAATGAATATGATTTTTTTTTCTTTTCTCGCCTTGCGAATTTCAGGAGTCCGCTTAGAATCGGGGCCGTCCTAGGTTCGAGTAAATACGGTATATGCGCTGCTCACATTATTGGGCAGAACACCAGTATGAGCAAAAGTCGCATTAAATGAACAAGATCTCCGACGACTGTTTAGCCCTATCCCACTCATATGCGTGTGTCTGTAGCTGAAGCAATCGTAAATAACTGGGTTGTCAAAAGGGCCGGATACCCTGCAATCTTCCAGTGAATTTGTTGCAATTGCAGACATTCTGGCTTGTGAAGTCGAATAAAAGTGTCACCATTCAATGCGAAAATTAACGCCCATGTTGTTGCTGAGCTCATGCTTGAAGATCAGCGCAGGATGACTTACGATGGTAGCTGTAACAATAGCGGTTGCAAAGGAAAGCATACAGAGCATGCAGTCGAGTGCGTACAACGGATTACGTATAGCAGATTGCCCTCCCCAGTTTTAGGCGTCAGATTTGTCAAAGCGGAAGGTGGGATAATAGTCGCATCCCGGAACCGTGCAGAACTGTTAGGCACAAGTGTGAAGAGTTTTGCAATGTGTGATTTATGAAGCCTGAACTTAGCGTTAATGTTAGTTTTCCGCCCACTGCACGCAAGTTCGCTTTAAAACCTAACTTAAGTCCAATCTGTCAAAGGTGTTGCAATACATTACTTTTATTTGAAGGCACTACAACACTTGCGGCATGACTGACAGTCTTGCATGTTTCGCTTGTGCATCGCGATTGGTGAACTTCTCATGGCTCAGCAGCCGGGGCGGACCTCATCTGCTATGCGCTACTGTCAATCCATCACTGCACTCTGAACTCTCGCTGTTAGCGCCAGCGTTCTTCCAGTGGTGCCTACATGCGAGAAAATCAGACAAGTGCCCTTGACGAAGAATTTGGTAACACGAATTTGAACATTGTTCTTCCAACCTTGTACTTTTGCGATGTAGTTTGCCAGAATTAACTACCAACAAGCCCAACTGGCCATTTTAAATATTGGATAATTTGCAGGTATGCAGAAAGCGTATGAAGGAGGTTAATGATGTTAAAGTTGCATTGTTGCGAATAATTCCTCATTATATCTGGAACGCATCGATGGCGATCCTTCACAACTTGGGCAAATCCGGTCACGCATACTGGGCAACCAAAAATGGAGACACATCCGTGGGCTAAAACGTATGTACCACTGAAATTGGGCCACCCGCAGGGCTCACGGCTAGTCAACAAAAAGGAAGAAAGGAACGCACGCGCGGAAATCACCAATGTATGGCAACACAAATTAGATAATCTTAGTGCTCAACACTGCCCCACTAAAGTGAAAAAGAGAAAAACGCTGGCGACCAACATCCGTAAGCTTACGCATACCGCACAAAGCGCATGCGGTAAGCCAGACAAGACGACGCATGTTGTGATGCGAAGAATGCGGCAAAATAATGGCAGCTGCGCAGTAGTTGTGTCAAGCCTTAAGGATAAAAAGAGTTCGGCGCCCTTTCTGTTTCTCTTATTTTTACCAGTGAAGCTGTTTAAGCCGAGTTTAAGCCGATAACAAAATTATCCTCATCCCGAAGCACCCCCGCGCTTTTCATCCTCTTTTTTCGATTCGACATCTTCTCCTTCGGTCACAAAATACGTGTGCCGATTTGTCCGGTGCACGACTCTGCTGGCTCTGATGGGCGGCAGAACGAGTACAGAGAGAGATAACGCGACCGAAAAAGTCATGGTTTCACCTGAAGGGCGAAGCATGAATGCGACAGCAAGAAATTGGAATGTCCCAAGAACGGCAAGCACTCAGAAACAGCTAGGGCCCTAACTGTCACAGTTGTTACGTCAACTAACCTCTACTTTGGCTCTTGTAGCTAGCAGATCACTCCTTTCGCAAGCGCAGCCGCTGCTGCGAGCAAAGTGACCTTGCTGTGGTCTAGAGCTTCAGCGGAAATTTTGCGGGGAAGCACATGACGCACAAAATTCCCCCTTCATTGATATTCGTGCGAGCACGGTCGACCACGGCGTGTATATCAAAGTACAAGTCGAAGGCACACGTCAGAACACCGGCGAACCACTACACAGTTTTAAAATTGACGAACAAAGAAATGTGCGATCCGCCAGGACGCATGCACAGAATGCAAGCCACTCTCGGACTCTTGCGCTCGCGTTGTCCCAAGGCCCTGCAGCGCCTTCCTTTGGGCGGCGAACAAAACCGCAGTGCGCGCGACCACAAGAGAAGAAAATGAAGGCGCATGGCAGTGGAACGTGAAGCTACGGCTCACGTTCCCTGGGGGCGTCGATTCTGGTCAAGTAGGCAAAACTTCATTTGGCTCTAGTTGGTTCATAATCCTGAGGCTAAAAAACAGCGCAAACGCTCTTCTTTGTCATTCTTGCTTCTTCTTTGCTTGTTTCTCACTGCACCCATCTCAATATGATTTCACGTCTTCCCGGATCTTATGCACTATCATCCTTCTAACACGTTTTGGTTTAGAGCTATTGTTCTGTGCGCATGTGCGGTGAGGTTGCCTTGGGCTTATATATGCATTGGTGTATAAAAGAATAAAGCAGTTGTTAGTCAGCGCTTGTGCCGTTCATTTCTTTTCTTCGTGGGTGTCTTCTGCGTTTGCGCTATAATTTTAGCCTCAGGACTGTGGTCACGTTGAAACATATTGTCACGTGGTCGTGACGTCGATGAAGATAGCAGTCGGCGTGTCGAGATGAAACTGTTTATTTGGCCGAACTTGTGGCCGGAAAACGAAAACTCAAGCTACAGCAATACACGCTGTATGCTGATAGCGCCGAACAGGGCGTAGGCCGTCGATACTCTGCTCATGACTGGGACGCGCCGTCTTTTATACATCACGCATCGAACTTTCCAGTTTTATCACTGGTAGTCGCGCAAGTTCCGGAATAATCTAGACTGTTCGCGTTGAGCGCGCAATGTTAACAAAATGATCTACTACAATCGCGAAGCTTCTCGAACACTACGGCACGGTCAGCGTCGAGCGTTGCTTTGCTGGTCAAACCCGAATACATCAAAATAAAACAAGAAGTGGGCGTGGCATTATATACTGTGTTTCTGATTCAGCCGTCCCGTTTCTTCCCTCCTGTGGCATAAGTCTACAAGAACCAAAGCTTTTCTACTGGCTCGAGCCACCACAAGATACAGGGCGCTCTTCTTTTTCCCTGGCCGACTGGCCACGAGAGGCGTGGTGCTACAACCACAATAAGGAAAATTAGCGTGGGTAGCCAGCTATGCGACGCAAACGCAGCGCGGGCAACGATGCAGCATAGTCCGCGGCTCGCATAATTTTAATTTCATCACGTGTGGCGTCTAGCGCGTTTCATCCAACGCCGCGTGCGTTTGTATTCTGCCGTTATATCCTCGAGAACGAGAAAAAAATGAGGCATGACGTAATTGACTGAGGCAGCCGGCTGCGAAGCGAGGGGTCGCAGGTTCGAAACCGCGGTCGAATGCTTCCGAATTTTTTTCCTTCTGAATTATTATTCTTTGTAGCTTTTATTTATACATACATACATATTCATATCCAGGGCATGGTGACGATGGCGACGACGATGGCGACGACGACGGCAAATATCAGCCGAGAGTGTCCATGTAATTGCTATCGCAATAAAAAAAGAAAGAAAGAAAGGCACACAGAAAAAGAAATTCTGGGCGAAAAAACTTCTTGACGAGGTCGATTCAAACCCGCGTACCAATGTTACAAAGGTGAGCAACGTGACCACTCGGCTGTGCAGGCAAGAGTATTGCATGGATCGTGATTATCGGCCCGGGCCCGGAACTCGTTCACGTTTACCCGGCCGAATTCGGCCCGGTGATTAAAAGCGAAACCCGGGCCCGGCCCGAACCTGAGAAAAAATTCACCTACCGGCGCGGCTCGACCAGGACCTCAGCCAATAATCTAGGTGGTGTTGCCCGAGCATAGAATTGACGACAAAGCGTTTTAAATGGCAAGCATCTACGCTTTGTTGACGCACGCTTTGCTAATAATTATAATGTGAAGAAGAAGATGCGTCTCCATCCAGCGGCATCGACAACGCTCGGCTCACTCGGCTCGTGTTGCGGATCGCTGCTGTGCCTCTGGACTGTTCGTCTCGCTGCCTTGTCGCTGACAACCATTATGTCCTTAAGCAACCAATGAACCTCTTCAGATTTGGTGGAGGGTGCTGTTCATCCCCGTCGCTACACCCTGGAGCTTCGAAGCCGGATGCTTCCAGCGATAATGACTGAAAACGGAAACCAGCCGGCGCCTTCTCCCCTGTCCGTCACCTGCACGGGCTTCGTCGGCTTCTGTACCCAAAGGTCTTCAGCGGTGCAGATGAGACCGACGTGGAAGACTGGCTTGACCGCTACGAACTGGCGAGCGCCTATAAGGTGGGTGTCCCCGACAAGCTAGGCCATGTCAAATCTTATCAGACTGGCGTCCGCTCACAGCAGACTAGAGAAAGCTTCACAAGCTATATTCAGGATGCAGGCTTATTCTAGAGGAATGAAGAAAAGACACACCTGAACCATAATCGATGCCAGTATAGCACACTGAAACGCGGTTCCGAAAACACAGCGCGGTTTATTATTGTATCTCCACCATTGTTCCAACTACTTCTTCCTTCTCCACAGCAGACTACCCACTACTAGTTTATGTCCCAAGTGCGTCGTGCCAGAAGAAGAAGAAAAGTATGCCACAAGGCTGCACGTGCCACAGCCTAGCACCTTCTTTATTTTCTTCTTTCGCCATCGCGCGCTCTCCGGTTTGCGCGCCGCCCGAACGACGGCACTACAGGGCCCCCCGTGTAGATTGAAGTCGGAATGTTACATGCCGTTTGTGGTTATGGCACGGAAGGTCAGGCGTAGATGAGAGGCATTCTATGGCGGTCTCCGGGTACTCCGGCTTAAGGCGTACCAAGCTGACTGTCTCTTCACGGCCGTTTTGTGAAGAGTGGCAGTTTGGGGGACGCGTTTAATAACGCGGAATGGTGCGTCGTAGGCTGGTGCCAAAGGTGGCCTGACCGCGTCGTGGCGCAGAAAAACATGTGTTGCAGTGGCCAGATCAGCGTGGAAGAATATTTTCTTGTGTTCGGAAGGTGTGGGTGGAGCGGGCCGGAGGTCTTGAAGGCTGTCGAGGAGAAGGAAATTATGTGGCTGGTCTGGTAGCTTTGTTGACGTGAAGTATTCAGGAAGCCGTAGAGAAGTGCCATACACCAGCTCTGCTGTGAAGCACTGCACGTCTGCCCGGATGACAGCACGTAAACCTAAGAGCACCAGTGGCAAGGCATCAACCCAGGTGGCTATATTGAGGCGGGTCGTCAAGGCGGCCTTCACTTGTCGGTGAAGGCGTTCCACCATGCCATTGGCGCAGGGATGATAAGCCGTGGTACGGCAATGTCTGGCTCTGAGGATGCCATTAGGGCAAGTAAACAGCGAGGACTCAAACTGACGTTCACAGTCTGTTGTCACGGTGCCAGGACAGCCAAAACGGATATCCACGTAGAAATGAAAGCGCGGGCAACTGTCTCGGCGGTGATATCTTGAATTGGAACAGCCTCTGGCCAGCGTGGGAAACGATCGATCCTGGTCAATACATAACGGTACCCCTAAGACACTGGTAGAGCGCCCATAATGTCTAGATGAACATGGTCGAAACGACGGCCGGTTGGAAGGAAAGGTTGGGGAGGCGTCTTAGTATGACGGGCGACCTTTGTCTTCTGGCAGGGCAGGCACATGCGCGTCCAAGCGCGCACATAACCGTTGATTCCGGGCCAGACATTCCGGGCCAGAGTGGAAAGCGGTGCGTCGTAATGAAGCGGGAACGAAAGGGCGGGGAAGGTCAGCTGAGACATCGCACCACAAGGGCTCCGATGATAATGAATGAGGCACCAGGCGTAGTCGGAGAGAACGAGGATTTTCCCGAAAGTGGCAAGCTCTCTATCATCCTGGTGTGGGAGGAGAATAGGGCCCAGTCGATGGTTAGAGATGGAGATTCAACCGCGGCTATACGAGACAGGGCATCTGCGCTGGTGTTGTCAGCTCTTTTAAGGTGGCGAATATCAGTCGTGAATTCCGATATATAAGCAAGATGGCGGAGTTCACAGGGCACGTACTCGGATGAATTAGTGTGGAAAACATACGCCAGTGGCTTATGGTCAGTTAGCAGTAAAACGAGCATCCTTCCAGAAAGTGCCAAAAGTGCTGCATCGCAGAGTAGATGGCTAGTGATTCCCGGCCGAAGACGCTGTGGAGGGTCTCAGCAGAGAGTAGCTTCCGAGAGTTAAACCACAAGGGTCTCCACTCGCAGTTAATGCACTGCTGTAAGACCGCTCGGACGGCCACGCTGGAGGCGTCCGCCATCAACCGCGTAGGGGCGTCGCTGCGCGGATGAATAAGAAGCACGGCGTTAGCGACCGCTTGCTTGGCTGCAGGAAAGGCGGCCTCGGCCTCTGACGACCATGGAATGGCGGAGGACGGGCCGGCGGTTGACCGAAGGAGGTCAGTGAGCGGTCGTAGCAGTTCGGCACAGTGTGGTATGAAGCGCCTGGAAAAGTTCACAAGCCGCAGGAATTGGCGTAATTGGCCCAATTTTGTAGGCTGACGATAATCCTGCATTGCTTTAACATGGGACCGGAGAGGGCGTATTCCTTTGGATGATATTTGATCACCCAAGGACTCGAGCTCACATGCGCCGAAAGTACACTTTGAGGCGTCCACAACGAGACCGTAATGCTGTAGGCGTTGGAAGAGAGCGCGAAGATGGTGCTCATGATCTTCACGCGTGCGGCTGGCGATGAGGACATCGTCAAGGTACGCAGACACAGTAGGAAGGCCCCGTGTGACCTCAGAAATGAACCGCTGGAAAGTTAGAGCCGAATTGCGGAGTCCAAAAGGCATCGGCACGTATTCAGACAACCCCAAAGGCGTCGTGATGGCGGTCTTAGGTATGTTGGCGGGCTCGACAGGAATCTGGTGGTACACCTTAACAAGCTACACTTTGCTGAAAATTGCGCAGCTGTCGAGGCGCTATGTAAGATCCAGGATGTGAGGTAGAGGATAGCTGTCGTGGACAGTCTTGGCGTTCAACGCTCGATAGTCCCCACAAGGACGCCAGTCACCAGGTCACGCTTTGGCACCACATGCAGCGGGGAAGCCTATGCGCTTGACGACGGGCGTATAATGCCGAGCTACATGTGGTTAAACTCCCGTTTAGCAATTGCTAGATGGTCACGAAACAGGCGGCGCGATCGAGCGGCTGCCAGTGGTCCCCGGGTGATGATGTGGTGTGTCACCGTATGTTTAGACGGCTGAGCGAGGTTGCACGGATTTCTTAACTCCGGGAAACTCGCCAAGATTTTCTCGAACGGTGAGGAAGGTATCAGCATGCGGATGGCCATTGGAACGATGTCGGACAACACTACCGAGATGGAGAGAGGAGTCTGACCGTCTATGAGGCGGCACCGCCGCACGCTGACGTCCAAATCGAAGTATGAGAGGAAGTCCGAGCCGATGATCGGTTGAACCACGTCTCCGATGACGAAAACCCACCGGAAAATGCGGCGGAGGCCGAAGTCGAGGGTGAGAGATCGGAGGCCATACGTCGCTATAAACGAGGCGTTGGCAGCACGAAGCACTTGCCCCTGTGACTTCAAACGATCAGCCTTAATCGGGGGCACAACGCTAATTTCTGCGCCCGATAGCTGGTCGTTGACCATGAAAAGGCGGCTAGAAAGAGAAGTGAGATCACATGCCGCCATCAGTGATCCCGGCAGGCGTTTCCCTGCCACGAATAGGGAGGTGTACATTTCGTGGCTTGGTGTCGGAAACGCCGGTGGTACTAGCAGAGAGGAGGAGGGCTCGGACTCCGAGCATCTCGTGTGCGTGGAAGAGCTCGACGACCGGATCGAGACGAACGAGTCTCCTGCAGGGTGCTCTGGAGTGCGGCAATGGAGGCGGCGAGTTCGTCGTTGCGGGCCTCAAGACGCGAAATCGCTGTGTCTGCTGGTGTTAAGACAGCGTTTAAAGATTGGGAGGTCGCTCCATGAACCTTATCAGCAAGCTCCGCCAGGCGCTCGAGGTTGACGTCGCAGGCAGCCACGAGGACGAGGCGGATTGGTTGAGAAAGGCGTTGGAGGAAGAGCTCGCGAAGCAACGCTGAGTGGGCAGAGGCGTCGTGTTCCCCAAGAAGCTGTCGCATGCGGCGCAGTAGTTGGGAGGGGCGCCTGTCGCCTAGGTCCCCCTCTGCACAGAGTTGCTATATGCGGACGCGTGCCGAAGGCATGAATCGCTCCAGGACCTTGGTTTTAAGGTGCTGATATGGCGTAGTGTCCAAGGGCTTGGAGAGGACGTCGGAGAGCTCGCTGGCAACATCAGGAGGAAGGACTACGGCTACCTAGTAGCGTGTCGTTTCCGAGGCGATGCGGTACAGGGAGAATTGCGCATCGACCTGGAGAAACCAAACTTGCGGGTCCTGTGGCCAGAAAGATGGGAGACGCAGTTGCACGGCCGAGACGTCCTGCAGACGTGACGCTTGTTCAGTTGAGTGCATCTGAGTCAGTCATTGTCGCCGTCCTAGGCCACCACTTGTAGGCTTATTCTACAGGAACGAAGGAAAGACACGCCTGAACCATAATCGATGCCAGCAAGGAACGTGAGCCGTGGCTGCACGTGCCACAGCCTAGCACCTTCTTTATTTTCTTCTCTCACCTTCGCGCGCTCTACGGTTTCCGCGCCGCCCGAACGATGACACTACAAACATGTCGTCGACCTTTGTAGACGTGTCAACGACACCATGACCGAAGCTGACAAGATCAAGCAAATGCTCTTGGCTAGGAATCCTGACGCAGTTTCAGAAGACGTCAGCTTGTGTCAGAGCTACGACGAGTTGAAGAAGCAACGCGCTCTGACTCGGCAGCCTCCGCGGGGTGGTGAGTCGCTGTGCAGTCTCGACACCATGCCTGACCGTTCAACGTTGCTTCAGCAGGTCCGAGACTTCGTCCGCGAGGAAGTTGCCTAACAACTTTCCTTAATGCCAGTTATTCACGAGCCCACCACCCCTCTGCGTGGCCCGCTCCACCCTTGTATTTCGGAGGAGGTTGCCCACGTTGTTCCCCTTGCGCGCCATGAGCCACCTCCATCCAGCCCTCTCACTACGCGCGTGCAGTGCAGCCGGTGGCCGCTCCTGTCGCCTATGCGCAAGCCGTGCAGCCCGTAGCCGCGCCCCTCACCTGTACGGACGTTGTGCGTAGGCTTCCGCAACCACCTTACACCACGCACTCACAGCCCACGCAACCACCTGTCTAGACTGCATCTTGGGCAGCACCGACAATCGCCAATCTATGGAGGACGCCTGATAATCGACCGATTTGCTACGGCTGTTACCCTCCCGGACACGTCGCCCGCTATGGCCGCCGACACCCACAAACTACAAACTTTCGGCGACCGTGCCCGGTTGCTGCAATCCGGCAGCCAGCCCTTCGCTGAGTTTAGTTTATTGTCCTTTCTGCCTGTGCGCATGACGTCATCCTCGGGTGGGACTTCCTATCCCGCCATAATGCCATCATCGACTGCGCTCCCGTTAAAGTTGGGTTTTCGCCATCGTATGATGCCCCATTACTTGACGCTTTTCATCAGCCGCCTAAGTTGCTCGTTCGTGAAGATACCGACATTCCGCCTGGCACTTTCGCACTTGCTTTCGTTTCCTGCAACGCTCGCACTAACGCTACGGTCTTTTTCACACCGTCCAATGATTTCACGAGTCATATAGATCTCCCGCTACTTTTCCCAACGATTGACATCGCTGCCGGCAGCCCCAATATATTCGTCTTGAATCCGCTCTCCACACCTGTTACGATGCTTGCAGGCGAATTTCTTGGCCGCGCGCAAGATCTTGACCCTTCGTTTCTGGTTGACGTCCCGGATGACTGCTTCGACCAACCAAATACTCTGTCGGCACTCGGGGAGTCGTCCAGGGATATCTTTTTCATTGTCGTCATACCTTCACCCCTGCCGAACACGCCGACCTACTTGATCTTCTGCACGAGTTCTGGAATTCTTTCGATATGTCGCAACCCTAACTGCATGCCGCCAATACAACATTACGTTGACACCGGTTTACATCAGCCGCTGAGTCAAAGGCCATGCCGCGTCTCCGCTGAAGAGCGCCGCGTCATTATTGACAAAGTCGAAGATATGCTTCGTAGAGACGTGATTCGACTATCGCAGTCTCTGTGTGTCTCCTGATGTCCTGGTGCGTAAGAAAGACGGATCTAATCAGTTTTGTGTGCAGAACCGTTGTTCGGATTCCATGACACGCGTCTCTGTAGCGGCCACACCTCGGGCAGATGAAGGACGGCGACAACAGATAATAAAACTGATATTTAATGTTATAACCATCCGTAAAAAGGCGGTGCTACCACACGGTGCAACACCAGTGGAAAATAAAAGAGAAAAGAGAGAGGGAATACGAAGTGCTCTGCACAAGGTTGACAGGCCGCACAGCGAGAACGAAACTGCAGCTGCGATGGCCCCGATAAATGGTTCCAACACACTTCCCGCCTGATATCACATGATACCACTCTACTATGTAAGCTATAAGGAATACAGTGCATTAGTCCTCGGCGCTATGAGAAGAACAGTCTCGGTCACTGGTCGGGAGAACATCTTCACTACGCCACCGGTTGCAGTCTTCACTTCAACCTGTCGCACTTTCCCATCCGCACTGGGAAACGTTTTCACTACACGTGCCATAGGCCACTCATTGCGGTGGACGTTCTTGCCCTAGGTCGCCACACCTGCTGTTCCGCCTGGGTAACTGCCACTTGTGGCGACTCTGCAGCGTGGTCAAGAAGTCACGCCAAAAAGCGGCCCCAGAAACATTCGGCGAGCCATTGGACTTGGCGCCACTGACGTCTGTGCAAATCCTTGCAGTCAAAGGGACGAGGTGTCAGCGTGTTCGCGCCTGTTTGGATCAGGAGCATCGCATGTGTGAGAATGTCCCAGCACTCGGCCTCTGTGGAGACTGGAACGAGAGGCCTTGCATTTATGATGGCCGTAACTTCAGCCAGAAATGTAGTGAGTACTTCGTGGGTGAGGCGGCCGGGAGAGTGTTCTAACAACATGGAGTCTGTGATGCGGCGGGCTATACGATCATTCTTTCCCACACTCCACCCATGTACGAGGCGTGGAGGGTTAAATACCCAAGTACAGCCCAAGTTTGATAGAAACGTGTTGACTCTTCGAGAGTCTTGTCCACCCACGTTCAACTGCAGTTCTGAGCATGTTCCAACAAAATGTGTGCCTCAGTCAGAGCGTAACTGCTTTGCCGGGCCCCTAATGGCAAATATTCTTCCTAAGGCATTTATAAAACTTGAGGGGCCCATGGATTCCATGATTTCTATGTGCACTGCTCGAACGCTCATGCGCGTGAACAATACAGCACAACGCTTGTTGTGCGCTTCACCGCCTCTAGTGCGACGTGTAGTCACCTGCCATGGTCCGAAAACATCGAGACCTATGTAACTGAAAGGAGGCTCTGTGCTGAGCCGCTCTGTGGGCAGGTCTGCCATTTTTTGTTCTTGTTGCTTTCGCCGCGGCTTGCAGCACGTAACGTATTTCTGAATGTACGAGAATATCCGTCGTTTAGCCCCAATGATCCAGAAGCCGGCTGCTCGTATAGCTCCCTCGGTGAGGTGTCGACCTTGGTGCTTCACCTTGTCGTGGTAGTGCCTTACAAGGAGCATGGCCACATGATGGTTTCCGGGAATGATAATGGGCTTAGACTCGTCTTGGCTCCACTGGGATCTGCTTAGGCGACCACCAATCTTCAGCAGCCCATTGGAATCAACCCATGGGTTGAGCTTCCGCAGTGGGCTCAATATTGCGTTGTGCTTCCCCTGATCTAAGCGTTTTAATTCTTCGGAGATTGCATCGCGCTGAACTGAACGGATAATGACTGCCTTTGCTCGAGTCACGTGTTCTGCAGATGGTCGCGTCAAACTCAATGAACCATTGTCCCGAGCAGACCTGCAGACATGGAAGTTGCTCGCCGCGCGTACGAGAACTGCTATCGCACGTGTCAAACACGTCCAACTTGAGAAGCGCTCGAATCTACTGGCGTCAAGTCCTCGCATGCTCACAGAGGTTGCAAGGCTGGCTGCTTGAGGCCTCACGTCAATATCGTGGTCGGGACCGACGAGGTCAAACCTTCCCTGCAGGATCTCTATAAACAATCCTCGCGGCGGCGTAGAAATTCTGGGCCAGTTAGCCGTCCTGACTCTTGAAGCTTCGACGTGGGCAAGAACCATGCGCCAAGATATGCAGGTGTGGCATACTTTTCTTCTTCTTCTGGCACGACGCACTTGGGACATAAACTAGTAGTGGCTAGTCTGCTGTGGAGAAAGAAGAAGTAGTTGGAACAATGGCGGAGATACAATAATAAACCGCGCTGTGTTTTCGGAACCGCCTTTCAGTGTGCTATATTTATTGGTGACCCGGACTACGAACGCGACCTTCCATGGAGCAGCGTGAGCATCTCGACGGCCTCAGCCCTGGTACCGCTGCCACTGCACCTGGCCATGTACCCTCTTCCGGCGTTGTTGGAGGTACTACTACCATAACGCTACCACAGCTGTGGCTTGCCGATCCCTCCTTATGGTTCATTCAAGTCGAGAACAAGTTCCGCATTCATCGCATCACGTCAGAAGTTCGCAAGCATGAGCTCCTCGTTGAAGCGTTGCCGCCACAGGCAATGGCCGAAATACGCGACATCCTCGTGGGCCCGCCTGGTGACACTCCATATACGACAGTCAAGCAGGCTCTTCTTCACCGACTCGTTCCGCCTAAGCATCGGCGCATTCAGCAACTTCTGTGCAACGAAGAGCTCGGGGACCGCCGTCCCACACAGTTTCTACGTCACCTGCAGCACCTGCTTGGGGACGAGCCGGACGGCTTAGAAACATCCATACTACGTGAGTTGTTTCTACAGCGTCTTCCACCTACCGTGCGAATGGCTCTTGTCCCAGCTCAGGATAAGACGCTGTCGGAGCTGGCAGAAATGGCCGATGACATGATGGACGTTGCTCCGGCAGTCATAAACGCTGCCCACACCTCTCCGATTTCTGAAGCAGATTCCCTTCGAGAAACGGTAAAAGATCTCGCAGCTGAAGTCGCTAACTTGCGTCTGCAATTGCTGAGCATTCATAACTTAAATGACCATCCTCGTCCACACCGACCATCTCTCACGTCGCCTGCTCCGCAACGGCCCCTCCACCAGCCCGAGCACCGCTTTTCACCGCAGAACACATGCTACTATCACCGGCGTTTTCGTGCCGCGGCTCGCAGATGTGTGCCACCCTGCTCATGGCGCATGGGAAACGCTCCGGCCGATCGTCAGTAACAGCGGCGGGCGATCAAGGCCAAGCATCAAGCCGCCTCTTCCACATCACCGACAGAACCACAGGTCTTCGCTTGCTGGTGGACACTGGAGCAGAAGTCAGCATAATTCCAGCGTCCAAAACTGACCGGCGTCTCCGCGAGAAGTCTACTCCTTTACAAGCGATCAATTCTTCGGTCATCGCAACTTACGGACAGAAGTCTCTGACCCTTGATCTCGGTCTCAAAAGGAAACTGCAGTGGTTATTTTGGAGAGCAGACGTACGCTACGCAATCTTAGGCGCCGATTTCTTAAGGCATTTTCATCTGCTCGTGGATATGAACCGCTGTCGCCTGGTGGATAGCTATACCGGCTTATCGGTCAATGGTTTTCTGTCACGCGCTACGGCCCTAAACCCCACTTTCGTGAAACCGCCTACGTCACCATATACAGCTCTGCTCAACGAGTTTCCGGAGATTACAACGCAGTCTCCAATGGATAAGACCCCCAAGCACACTGTGACCCACTGCATCGTAACCACAGGCCCACCGGTTCACTGCCGCCCTCGCCGACTTGGCCCTGATAAACTTCGCATTGCTCGCAACGAGTTTGAGCATATGTTACAGCTGCAGATCATTCGTCCGTCATCAAGCTCGTGGTCGTCGGCGCTACACATGGTTCCCAAGAAGAACAATGACTGGCGGCCCTGTGGTGATTATCGGGCTCTCAATGCAGTCACCGTTCCAGATCGATACCCGTTACCCCATATTCAGGACTGTACTGCCTTTTTAACCGGCACAACAGTATACTCGAAGATTGATCTCGTGAAAGCTTATCACCAGATCCCCGTTGAGCCTTCTGACATTCCCAAAACTGCAATAATTACCCCATTTAGGCTCTATGAGTATTTACGAATGCCCTTCGGTTTGAGAAACGCAGCTCAGACATTTCAGCGTTTTATAGACGAAGTCACAAGAGGCTTGCCGTTTTGTTTCGCCTATATCGACGATCTTCTCGTTGCCAGCAAAGGACGCTGAAACGCACAAGGCACATCTACGTGAGCTTTTCACTCGACTGCGTGATTACGACCTTGTCATCAATGTAGAAAAGTGTCAGTTTGGAGTCTCGGAGATAGCATTCCTCGGACATCAGATCACTAAAGATGGCATCACTCCTCTACCTGACAAGGTTCAAGCTATCCTCGAGTACCCGCCTCCCACGTCCATACGTAGTCTGCGACGTTTTCTCGGACTCGTCAATTTTTATCGCCGCTTCATCCCTTCATGCTCTACACTGCTGCCAGCCTCTGGAAGCACTACTCTCGACTTCGCAAGCCGAGTCAGCCGCACTTCCCTAGGACACGGTCGCGGATCAAGCTTTTTCCGCCGTTAAGACCAAACTCGCCCAGGCCACCCTCCTGCATCACCCTTCACCAACTGCTCCCACTAGCCTCATGGTGGACGCTTCTTCAGAAGCAGTTGGAGCCGCTCTTCATCAATGGATCAATGGTGCATGGGCTCCAATTTCCTTCTTCTCCCGCAAGTTACGCGACACTGAGCGCCGATACAGTACTTTCGGACGGGAGCTCCTCGCAGCCTACCTTGCGGTGAAGCATTTCAGGTACTTCCTTGAAGGGCGACAATTTGCCATTCTTACCGACCACAAGCCACTTGTTTCGGCTTTACGTTCCTGCAGTGCCACGCACACTCCTAGAGAACTTCGGCACCTTGCTTTCATTGCCGAATTCACCACAGACATACGTTATGTAAAAGGCAGTTTTAACAGTGCAGCGGACGCTCTCAGTCGTATTACCATCAATGCCACGACAGGCACCACCGACCTTTCATTGTCTTCGCTCGCGGAGGCACAGGCATTAGACGATGAGCTTCCACGACTCCGATACTCTACTTCCCTCCGACTGGAACAAGTCAACTTTCCCGACGACGACGTTACGCTCTGGTGCGATGTTTCACACAACTGCACTCGTATCTATGTTCCTTCACAGCTGCGTCGTGCTGTTTTTGACACCCTCCACTCCATCTGCCATCCAGGCGTAAGAGCTACGCAACACCTGGTCACTGAACGCTATGTCTGGCCGCGCATACGCGCTAACATTCGTGACTGGGTTCGCACTTGCACAGCGTGTCAGCGTATCAAGGTACAACGGCACACCAAGCCTCCATGGGGAAAATTCCCTCTCCCTGATGCACGTTTCGACACCATTCATTTGGACATTGTCGGGCCTTTACCTCCATATCGGGGAAATACGTATTTGCTTACGTGTATTGACAGGTACACTAGGTGGCCTGAAGCAGCTCCAATGCCTGACATCACGGCAGAAACAGTTGCTCGTACCTTTCTTGCTACCTGGATTAGCCGTTTCGGTGTACCATCAACGGTGACTACCGATCGAGGCAGACAGTTTGAGTCAGCGCTTTTCACCTCTGTCACATCTCTACTGGGTTGTGCGCGTATTCGCACAACTGCGTATCATCCAGCATCAAATGGCTTAGTGGAGAGACTCCACCGTCATCTAAAAGCAGCACTCGCCTCGCAGCCTCACGCCGAAGATTGGGTATCACACCTCCCTATCGTGCTTCTCGGCCTGCGTTCAACACTTCGGCCAGAACTTGCCTGCTCTGTAGCCGACATGGTTTATGGCTGCACACTCCGTTTGCCTGGTGACCTCGTCAGCCCCGTTACTACGCAGAGTGTTTCGGATCCATCTTCTTTCGTCCAGCGTCTGCGGGTCTTCATGCAAAACTTGCGCCCATCACCAACTTCAGCTCATACTAAGAACGACGTTTTTCTGCCGGCAAACCTACAGACATCTTCACACGTTTTTGTTCGTGTCGATGCGTCTCGCCGTGCTCTTCAGCCTCGCTATGACGGTCCTTTCCCAGTCATCAAGCGTTCTGAACATCATTTTACAATCCTGCGTAATGGGCATGAAGACACAGTCAGCATTGAAAGGATCAAGCCGGCACCCATTCTGACAAGCTCAGTCTGACCATTCTTTTTTCTTCAAGTGCCCACGGCCACTTGTCTGCAGGGGGGGCCTATCTGTGGCATACTTTTCTTCTTCTTCTGGCACGACGCACTTGGGACATAAACTAGTAGTGGGTAGTCTGCTGTGGAGAAAGAAGAAGTAGTTGGAACAATGGCGGAGATACAATAATAAACCGCGCTGTGTTTTCGGAACCGCGTTTCAGTGTGCTATACAGGATTAATATTGGTCGGGACATAATATCACTGATCTGACCGAGTTGATCGCCTAATCCGTTGCACTCGGTTGCTGACGTACACATATAAGCTCCTCGTCTCATAGCCGAGGACGATCTTGCTGTCGCAGTAGAAATCCACAGAGGTCAATGTGCTATCCATTTCTCTTTGTATGAGCTCTGGCAGCTCCACTGCCAAAACTGCGCCACAGAGCTCGAGCCTAGGAACAGTGTGTTCAGGACGTGACGCCAGTTTAGATTTAGCCATTATAAACCCTATATGGCACGCACCATTGTCGTCGGTGATCTTCAGATATGCCACGGTGGCTACTGCTTTGTTTGAGGCGTCCGAAAAGATGTGGGCTTCCCTCCGACTCACCGTAGATAGCGGAGCGGGTACATACGTACGAGGCACACGGAAATACTCAAGTGCCTTCAAGGAATCCTCCCACTCTTCCCACTGCATTCGCTTCTCATCAGGAAGTGGGGCGTCCCTATCACAGGTCTCTGTGAGAAATCACGGAGAATAGACCTTCCCTTGATGGTGACGGGAGCCGTGAATCGTAGAGGGTCGTACAAGCTATTCACGGTTGATAAGACGCCACGCCGGGTGAATGGTCTCTCTTGTTTTGGAACCCGGAAGGTAAATACGTCTCCTTTCAGATACCAGCAGACTCCCAAACTGCGTTGGATGGGGGGTGCGTCAACGCCCAGGTCGAGATCCTTCAGGTCCTTTGCTCGGTCGGCCCTTGGAAACGCCTCCATCACCGCATGGCTGATAGAAGCGAAGTTGTGAAGCCTAAGGTTCGAAGCTCCCAACATGTTTTGCGTGCGTATCAACAGGCTGATGGCTTCTCGCTTCGTGGGAAGTGACTTAAGGCCATCGTCAACATAAATGTCTCTCCACAAACTGCCTGGCGTAAGTGCCGAATGCCTCTTCCCCTTCCCGAGCTGTCCTCCGAAGAGCATAGTTTGCAACGACTGTTGATGGACTATTACAAAAACGTACACCGTCATCCGGTATTCTACGACCTCGTTTTGGATGCCGTTGTTGCGGAACCACAGGAACCGCAAGTAGTTCCTATGATCTTCGCGCACGCTGACGCAGTAAAACATCTGTTGTATATCTGCTGTCACCGCGATGAGGTCTGTTCTGAAGCGGATGAGCACGCCCAACAGACTATTTGTGAAGTCTGGGCCGGTGAGCAGAACGCTGTTCAACGACGTTTTCTCATACTGAGCGCTAGAATCAAACACGACTTTAGTTTCGCCTGGCTCCTGCGGATGGCACACGCCAAAGATAGGAAGGTACCAGCACTCTTCTCCTTCAGCAAGTGGCGGAGCTTCTTCCACATGGCCATTTTCGAACATTTTTTACATGGAAACATATCAGTGCTGCTGGTTTCTTCTGAAGTGTGCGTTTCAAGGTGACTAGAGGAGTTTGAGCTAGTTCATTTTAGTTAGGAAGTCGCTGGCTCGGGGAACGGAAAAGGAGGGGCGCTACCCAGTTGCCCGATTCGTTTTTGAAATACTCTGTGTCCATGATTTTCAAAAACTTCCTGACCTCCGTGGAAAGAGAACGTTGGTTGTCTTCCTTGGTCACCTCGAATAACGTGTCGGCGACGTTATTATAGCAGTCTTGTATGGATGATGAACGAAGAACAAGTGGAAGTTCGCGTCCTGTTTGACTTAGCGGAGAGGTTTTCTTTGACACGGAAGTGGCTGGAGCAAGGCTTTATGAAAGAAGGGTGACCGTTCACGAGTATGTTGGCTTTGAAGTTGTTCACGTAGGCAGATGTGCGTTGGCGGTCGATTTAGACATCGCCCACAATTACCCAGCCATGGTCGAGTTTTTGGGCAAATGGTGAATCGGTCGGACCATTTCGTTGCTGGCGGACTTTATGTACTCGCAAAATGTCTCTGCCGAGGAGAAGAAGAATTTATGCATTCGGGTCAAGGCTGGGAATTTGTTCAGCTGTAGCCTTGAGGTGAGCTTGATTCCGTGCTGCCTCGGGCGTAGGGATCTCACTCCTGTTGTTTGGTAGCTTGTTGCACTCTATGAGACTTGGGAGTGGTAACTTCTCGCCTCCATTGGCACCCTCAACAAAGAAACGAGAAGCTCTTCTCCCCGAAGTCCCTTCAACTCCCGAGCACGTCTTTAGTGTGCAAGTGGTAGATTGACCATTTATCCCGAAGAGATGGAAGAATTCTGATCTAGCCAGGGGCTGTTGCTCTGATCTTCTAGAATAGCATATATTCTCATTTTCGTTTTAGGCTCGCTTGTATGGCTCACGTCTACTAATCAGATCTTGGAGCAGGACCTGCCAGCACAGCCACGTCCACATACTTCTGTGCACGCTGAGGAAACCTTAGGCGACTGTAGTTCAGGGTTCGGCTCGTCGATTTTAGCACCTTGCTTGGAGTCGGAAGGCACGCTGGAAGGACTCTTCTGGTGGACTGCTATAGCGTGCTTGCCACTGTCACATTCCGCACAAGTGACAACGACCTTACAGTCCTTCGCGAAATGGTCTGTAGCTGTGCAGCACTTGAAGCACAAGCCGAACTCCTTCAGAAGAGATTTGCGCTCATCGAGTGGTTTTCCCTAAATGCTCGACACCTTTGCAAAGGGTGCGGCCTCTTGTGTAAAGGACAATATTTGTTCGAGCTCATCATCTTCTTGCGCGCCGCGGGAGATGTTTCTGAGCCGAGCTCCACATCGGTGACATGAACCAAAATGGGTGCCTTCCTGTTTCCTTCATGCTTTGGGACCGCACCGTTCGCAGAACTGAGCGTGAAGCTTGGGTCATTTCTCATTTTGGCCTGGCTGCGGACGAACTCAGCGAAGAAGGTGAACGGAGGAAAGACTACGCCATGGTCTTGCTTGTACCTGGATCCCTTAGAAACAGGGCTGGGCAGAGATACTCAGAAAAGTATTCCGGAATACAGATATCGAAATACATGAACTGGAAGCCTAAAATACACATACTGAGATACATTTGCTTTTAACGTAACGGGATATTTCGGAGATACTTTTGCGATAAGACGAGAAAAGTATTCCGGAATACAGTTACAGTGGTAGAGATACTGGAATACTTTTTTTATTTGAAGGATGCTCATACTGCACAAAGACACTTATTAGTGCAGCATAATGTAGTAATTAAAGTTACAGCGCATCGAAACGTTCAGTTCATTTATTTATTTAGTACAGTACCCTCAGCGCTATTAAGACATTGCATGGGAGGGTGGGGGGGGGGACAAAGTACATAATTAGCAATAATGGCACAATTACAAGTATCAATTGCAATAAAAATACACTATTTCACAGCAACAGTAACAAGGACTGGACACCGAAATCGACATACTTGGCGAACGAACTAAGTTATGCTAGAAAGAGCAGTTTAAGCAAATCACTCGAATCACTAATGAACACCAGTGAATTGAGAAAAAGTATGCATTTACTTTGCACATAAGATCTGCTTTGCTGAGAAGGTTCATTCAAATGGACCATTCTGTGCTTGAGCGGAAACCATTGCCGCCCTATCTGTCGGTGACCGGCGGCGCGCCTTCGCTTGTCTTGGCACAAAAAAGAAAAAAAAACGCCATTCCCCCATTGGAAACACGCCTCAACTCATTTCCGACATAAAAAAAACAATGTAACGAGATACCCGTGTCCAGCATATGTATCGCGATACAGGCGATACATCGTAAATGTATTTCACTACTGAGATACAAATACATATTTCAAATGTATCTCGATACAGAAATACAGATACTCAAAAGTATCTCTGAAATACTATCGGGATACTCTTGTATCGCGATACTGCCCAGCCCTGCTTACAAATCCACCCTTCCTGCAGACGAGGTGGCAGCTTTTCCACAATGGGCGATATCCCTCTGGCAGTATCTAAGTAGATGAGCCCAGAGAGGTAACGGTCGGCCTTTGCACACTCCAGTTCTAGCAGTAAGTCTCCCAGCTCGCGCAGCTTGTGCGTGTCCTTGTCCGAGAGCCTGGGAATGTTTGCAACCCTTTTAAAAAGGGAATCCTCGATCACTTCGGGTCGGCCGAAACATTCCTCTAGCCTTTCCCAAACGAGGCGAAGACCAGCTTCTGGGTTGGCGACATGGACCGAGCGGAGCCTCTTTGCGTAGCCCGATGATTCCACCCCGAGCCGCTTCACTAGAAGATCAAGTTCTTCGTTTGCGCCTAAGTCGAGACTTCGCGTCATTCCTTGGAAGGTTGACCTCCACGATCGGTAATTTTCAGAACGATCGTCCAATTGCACGAGCACCGAGCTGACGAGGTCTCGACGCACTAGACATTTCGCCATAGCGTAGATCTGGGGGGGCGGCACTGACTCCTGCTGGCGGCGGTGTAAGCCAATGTGCGGCGGGCTTCCTCTGTAGTACCGACCCTGTGGGTTCAAATGTCCAGTAGCAATATCGAAGCGCTCACGGCCGTGTTGCTGTGAGGGCGTTGGGGTGAAGCCAGATTGTGACGGTGTGAGGTTGAGCGCGCTGTCTGGTATGCGTCCAAAACGGATCTCGTGCACCTCTCCAACCGTTGGCAAATTAAACCGCCGTCGCTGCTGAGCGGTTTACGGGTGGGAGCCGACTTGCGCTGGACCTTGGTTGATCGCGAAGGCAAGCATGCGTTGAGTGCTTTCTCCGAGTGCGTCAGTAGCAGCTGGCAGACCGCGATGTTCCCCGCCTTGCTGTTCCGGAGGTCTCGAGTGCGGCCCGGCTTGCAATGTACCTTGTTGAAGCACAAAGTCAAGCGTGCGTTGAGCGCGGTCTTCGGACCGTTGCGAAGCGGCCCGACAGCTGTGATGCTCTTTGCTTGCTTGTGCAACAGCTTCCAGTACGTCAGCTTGCGCTTCCGCAGCCGCTACCTCTCCCTCCGAGGGTAACACCTCTAACTCAGCGTCCAGCTTTGCCTTTTTTAGTTTTACCGCTGCTTCCTTTTTTGTGAACGCCGCCCGCGTAGACGCCGCCGCGGCTTCGGCTCTTCCTTTGGCAGCGAGCGTGCTGGCAGTGCTCGCACTTGAGCGCCCGGAACGCGTACGTCGCGACGAGCGTCCCGAACGTGAGAGCGCCGTCTGCTCTTCTCCCGCATCGTGTTCGAAGATGGAGCGGTCTGGGCTTACTTGAGACGAGCCGGGCTCAATGTCCGATGGCTCGATTTCGTCGACTCCGATGCGGGGCTTCCTGTGTTTGGAACGACGAGGGCGATGGCGAGGCTTAACGGCGTCCGCTTTCTCAAGGCGCAGCAGAGTTGGCGATGATCGCCTTTTTACTGTTCCGATTCCATGGCACGCGTCTGTGTAGCGGCCACTCCTCGGGCAGATGACGGACGGCGACAACAGATAATAAAACTGATATTTAATGTTATAACCATCAGTAAAAAGGCGGTTCTGTCACACGGTGAAACACCAGTGGGAAACAAAAGAGAAAAGAAAGAGGGAACACGAAGTGTTCCGCACAAGGTTAAACTGCGATGGCACCGATAACAGTTCCAACACAACCGTCGTCTGAATGAGATAACCCGAGAGGACGTGTATCCTTTGCCGCGCATTGCTGGCGCCATTTACACCGTTCAGAGTACAGAAATATTCTCGTCGCTGGACTTGCGGTCTGGCTATTGGCATGTTCCAATGGCTCAAGCCGATCGCCAGAAGACTGCGTTTATTACACCTCACGGACTATACGAGTTTATGTCATGCCCTTTGGGCGTTGTAACGCGCCTGCTACGTTTGAATGACTTATGGATAATACGCTGCGTGGTCTAAAGTGGTCTATGTGCCTCTTTACCCCGACGATGTCGTGGTTTTCTTGCATGATTTCCCTACGCAATTCCTTCGCCTCAGGCACGTTTTCACTTCTCTGACCAACGCTGGCCTTCAGCTTAACCTTCAGCTGAGCCCGGGAGCTCATCATCTTTGACCACATGGTGTCCAAACATGGCGTATTACCTGACCCTGCAAAACTGACCCTGCAAATTTCCCAAGCCTACGGCGATGAAGGAACTTCGAAGTAGACCTATGCTTGTATTACCGGCGCTTTGTTCTCAATTTTGCATCCATTATATCACCGTTAACCCAGATTCTTTGCGGTGACGTGAACATCTCCTCCTAGTCCCCTGCATGTGACGTCGCCTTTGCTACACTGCGCCGCCTGCTCACCTCCCCACCAATTCTTCTCCACTTCGATCCGACGGCTCGTACCGAAGTACACACAGACGCCAGCGGGGTCGGGCTCGGCGGTGTCTTCACTCAACGAAAGCCCGGCTATTCAGAATACGTCATAGCCTACGCTAGTCGCACGCTGAGAAAGCCGGAACTAATTACAGCATGACAGAAAAAGAGTGTTTGGCTCTGGTGTTAGCGCTTGGAAAGCTCCGGTCGTAATTATATGGCCGCCCGTTCAATCTAGTAACCGATCACCACGCGCTTTGCCGGGTCGCCACGTCAAAAGACCCTACTGGCCGCCTAGCGCGATGGGCAGCCCGCATCCCGGAGTACGATATTCGCGTCGTATACTGCTGCGGACGCGAACACTCTTGACGCTGACGCCCTCTCCCGATCACCTTTAACTCCAGATCCAGCGTGCGGAACTCCATTGCCACCGAGCAACGTCAAGGACCGTGGATAGCATCTCTCCTTGATTATTTATCTGGCACATCCACCCTTCCTGTATCTCAATCCTTCCGACGTCAATGACCCCAGATGGCAATCGGTGGATTATAGTGACTGTGAGACCACCTGACACGCTATGCCGGAACTGCCACTTTGCCGAGCACTACCGCTCGGGATGTCACCTCTTTCATTTTACGGCACTTCATCCTTCGACATGGCACCCCTCGAGAGCTCCTTAGTGACAGAGGAGGCGCTTTCCTCTTCGAGATCGTCGAAGCTTTGCTCTCGGAACGCCACGTCATTCATCGGACAACCACAGTATGCCACCCGCAGGCTAAAGGGTTCGCGAAACGGTTTAACTGCACGATGGGTGATAAGCTCTTCATGTATGTCGCATCTGACCATAGCAACTGGTACAGCGTTCTCCCCTATGTAACATTTGCATGCAACACAGCGATACAAACACTTACCGGATTTTCGCCTTTCTTTCTCCATTACGGACGCAAGCCTTCACATACTATCGACATTCTTCTTCCCTACCACCCTGATTTTTCTGAGTGTGCACCTGTCTCCAAAGCTGTTCGACAAGTCGAATGGTGCCGCCAGCTCGCCTGCACGTTTACCTTGCAAGAACAGCAACGCCAGAAAGAAAACAGCAGCACCTCGCTTCCAGACCCTAGCCATGACCCAGGGTCTCTCGTATGGCTATATGTCCCATACCAATCCCCGGGACTCTTCTCGAAGCTTGTTCCAAAGAACGAGGGGCCCTACACCGGCCTTGGAGAAAACCTGTCCAGTTAATTTTCTTATCGAGCCAGTTTCTCGATGGGATGACATGCGCCGGCGGGGACGTGACATCGTCCATGCTTCCCGCCTCAAGCCGTTCATTGAGCTTCTGCCTGAAACTTCTGAGGCCACCAGGATGGCTCCTTTTTCAGCAGGGGTGATTGTGAAGAAGAGGTGCCTCCATCCAGCAGCATCGCCAACGCTCGGCTCGTGTTTCGGATCGCTCCTGTGCCTCTAGACGGTTCTTCTCGCTGCCTTGTCGTTGACAACCATTAAGTCCTTAAAGGGACCAAAAACTGGGCAGAACGTGTGATGACATCCTAGAATAAATTAAGAGACCATGAAATATAGTCACAGATTCCAGCATCATTTTCGCGTTGTGAGTAGTATTTACATTTTTAAATTGTGCTTAAAATTAACAAAAAACCGGTATGTCGCGCAGCCTAGCGGAGGAGCCTTGAAGCAGAATTATGAACACATTCACTTTCCTGTATGTAGTCTGATGCTGTCATGCGTGCTCTAATTGGTCCCCAGAGATAGATTATGTATATTATTATCTATCCCCGTTTTGTTATGTGCTGCCTGCGAGGTAAAAGGAACTTCACGGTGAGAAGCGGCGCTGCCTTCGCGGCCGCCGGTGGCGCATGCGCGCGAAGTGCACGCATGCGCAGTAAACCGCCGCGGTTGACCACGAACCGCTCTCACGCTCACTGTTTGCAGCATGTGTTGTCAAGTGTGTATAAGACTTCATAATCGGCGCACATAGAATAATTCTTGTTCAAAATGTTTGACGGTGTTTTTCACGTTACCATTTGGTAGATAGATACTCTGACCAGTTACCTTTCCGTTGCGCTAAAGAAAATGGGTGCCCTAAAAATTGGTTGTCAGTCCCTTTAAGCAAACAATAAACCTCTTCAGAATAGTTTAACCTGCGGTAATTTCATGAAAAAAGGGGCTCATGAAATGAGAAACTGAGCGCACGTACTCGGTCGGATGTTCGGCAGTTGTATGATGTACCTATTTTTCCTGGAAAATACGACAGGGAACAAGAACAGTGTTTGTAGCAAATATTGTAGCCAGTAAAGTGATTCGCAGCATGAGTTCCATTTCCATAGAGAGCGCAATAAAAACACAGGAGACAGAGAACAGAATACTCTCTTCACTTTGTTTTTGTTGCGCTCTGTATTGATATTTAAATCATTTTCAAAGGACAGCGCCAATCGTGAACCCTTCTTGACATGTAGTACCTGTGCTCAACATAGTAGCACTTTTTCACAGCAAGAGGAATGGAGAAAGCAAACCAAAGTTATTACCGTTGTTTTAAGTAGACTAACCAAGACAAAAATTAGAACGAACCGCGTGAACCTCATGTACTTTTTAAAGATATCGTATAAGCAGCCGAAAGGAAGAAAAACAACTATTTGTCATAGAATTATTTTCGTGTATCATAGCGCTGCTACTATATACAGTCTAAAAGTTTCTGTTGTATAGCTTATAGTTCATTTCTTAATAATATTAACGGGGGTTTAACGTCTCAAAACCATCATATGAGAATGAGAGATGCCGTATTGAAGGGCTCCGAAAATTTTGGCCTCCTGGTGTTCTTTAACGCGCACCTAAATCGAAGTACACGGGCCTCAAACATTTTCGCCTCCATCGAAAATGCAGCCGCCGCGGCCGGGATGCCTTCCCGCGGCCTTCGAGTCAGCAGTCGAGCGCCATAACCACTAGGCCACCATGACTTGGAATAGCTCAATTCTTGATATTTTAATGTTTGAGAATGTTATCATCAAGACATCCAGGCAATAAATGGGTACTGACACAAAATTTCGAAGTCGAGATAACCTGCGGGATCGATTCCCGTGAATATGCGTATATCATCTGCAAAATTTCAACAGTGAATATAGCATCGAAAGTATTTTAAATGAATTTTGAAGTTAGTGTCAGCGATCAACACCCTCGGGCTATTGAAATCCTCAGAGGTGACCCTTGGTCACCCCCCAACTTCCCTCACGTGACCACGCCGCAACAAGTTATGATGACGTCATAGCCAGCGGTGAACGAGAGTGAAGCATCCATGGGCATTTCTTCAAGTTGCTTGTAGAAGCAGTCCTGAAAAAAATTGCCAGGCCTGCACGCAAAGCGCAGCACAGTCACAACGAAAGCTGGAAGAGCGGCATTACTAGAGTCTATTATAAACTCTCTTGTGGCTACTAATACAAGTACATTAGCAACGTACCCACTACGCCACAAATCAAAATTTTTGGGAAGTTGGGAAGCACCCACCACGACATTATTCGTTATTCGGCGGAGAATAGAGGTACCATCTATAAGGCATTAAGTGCATTTTGTTGATGCGACGTTTGAAGGACGATGAAGAATATGGCTGAGCCATTTGTAATGGGTTGCAAGCTTCAAACGACCCACTGGTTACGTAATTCATACTGTGTGACGGCGGGCCGTTATTTAACTGTCCCACCACGCTTTATAACATACGTTAACCGGACAAACGGAGAGCGAAAGAGAGAGAGATAGAGAGAATTAACTTTATTGAGAGCCTGAAGAAATGGATCATGAGAGCCTTATGGGCTTCCTTGGCAACCAATAGAAGTTCACTTGCGAGGAACGCACTACGCTATAAGCCATCATAATTTTTGTGAAGTAGGAAGCAGCCACTATGCAATTTTTCGTCATTTTGCGGAGAACCGTGGTACTCGCTAAACACCTGTAAGGCATTATGTGCACTTTGTCGCTGCTGTGGCTAATGACGATGAAGAATTATGGCAGAGCCCTTTGTAATGGGCTGGAAGCATTCAACAGCCCACTCGTCGAGCAATTCGAATTGTGTGACGCCTGGTTACAGCATTCGCGCTTGTGCGACGCCTGGTTGTTATTTTCCTCTTCTACCACACTACATTACATATGTTAATGTGGTTCCTTCCCGACATGAAGCCTGTATCGAACGGCTGCGCTCGGAAATGCTCTTTCCTGGGAACAGCGTATCGGCCACAGGCCGAGGATCATCAACCTTGTTTCTTGACGAAGATTCAAGCTACAAAGTCGTCCTGCCTCGTCTAGCAACCGGTAACGATGTTTTGAATTCCGTTTTCCTTCATGCCGACTTGAGTGGTAGACCTGTCGTGCCCCAGACTTCCGTGACCCGCTGCTCGAAGTGGTGACCACTGCAGACATTATATGTGTGGGACAATATCAAATGATCCACGTATGGATGGTTACGTATGCAAGCAGCGCGGCGAAACAGAAACCTGTCACCCGTGGTGAGCTCCGCGTAAAAGGGCGGAAGTGCATGGTAATAGACCCGGAGACCAAGAACATTAGGCTAAAGCTTCTATGGCTTCCACCTCATCTTGAATCACGGCGTGTGGAAGAGGCGTTCCAAGCTTACGGTGTGGTGAAGTCCGTTGACAGAGAGGCATGGAGGTGTGCTGGTATGGAACACTGGATGACAACAAATAGGGATGTTGCCTTGGAGCTCAAGGACACCATCACTGTGACCTCAATACCGCATATTATGTCTATCTGCGGTCACCAGTGCCTAGTACTTATTCCCGGTAGGCATCCGCTGTGTCTTCGTTGCAAGCGAGTGGGGCATGTCCGTCGACAATGCAAAACACCGACGTGCATGCAGTGCCATCGATGCGGTCATTCGTCGGATGCCTGTGTCGACTTACGCCAGCAAGCTTCGTTATGGTCAATCTAGCGCAGAAGAGCCGCATCTGGACCACCTCATGGATGCTATGAGGTAGTTGATGCGACAGGAGAAGCAACGGGAGAAGCAGTAGGTGGCATAAAGGAAGATCAACACTTGTCTATGGAAGCCATGCCCAGCAGCAACAATAACACCGCTAAAGACATCAGCGAAGACATCAGCGATGAGATTACTGCAGGGGAACACTCCCTGGAAGAACTTAAAGAAAAGCCTCCTGATGACGAGGGAGAAGAGGCAATGGATAGCAGCCAGACCAGGAAAGTGCGTCAGACGCAACAGAGTAAATGTCCTCTAGTGGCCCACGTGTCGTCTCGTTTGGGGACCGAGGGTCGCGCCGCCAATGCCAGCGTCCTCAAGAAAGTGCTGCTAAAAAGTGCAAAGGAGGTAAAACCACAGGTTGCCCTGTGGCTAAAGGCGACCAACAAAAGCTTTAAGTGAGCAAAATGGCTACCGCACTTACCTTCCCTACGTGTGTAGCGACACTCAATGTACGCGGCCTGAGAAATGTTAGGCGTCAGTGGCAGTTACGCCACGTGCTTCAGCAGTATAACATTGACGTTGCTGCAGTGCAAGAGACTAAGATTTCGTCTGCTAATGATGCCGACCTTGCACTCGAAATTTTACGAGATTATTATGTATACATAAGCCAAGCACGTGGTGCTTCCGCTAGATGTTTTTTATTAGTAAGAAAGCGGTTAAATCACACTTTAACGTCGCTACATATTGATGGGGAAGGCCGCCTTATTTGCTGTGACCTCTCTTTTCATTCCCATAATTGGAGGTTTGTCTGTGTCTACGCTCCCTCAAAAGTAAACGAGAGGAAGGCTTTTTTCCGCTACTTAGCTTCGCTGCTGAACACTGACAGAAATTTGGTAGTGTTGGGAGACTTTAATTGTGTTTGTGACACCAGAAATCATTCATATATAACGAATCGTTATGATGCAAGTGCGGCTTTACTGCAGCAATTACTGAATGACCACAATCTAATAGATGAGGGAGCACATGCGCCCTCCTCGGTAAAGTTCACGCACTTTCAGGGTGTCTCACACGCTCTACTAGACCGTGTGTAGGTATCTATAAACCTATGGTCTTACATTCATAACTATGCTGTAAAGCCTATGTTTTTTACAGACCATTGCTTAGTAGCCGTTTCATGGGGTCCCCAAAAATTTCGTAAGGTTCCTCCAAACTGGGATCTATGGAAGCTTAACGTACAGCTTTTGCGTGAGGTTTGTTTCGAAAAGATAGTCAACTAATTGCTACGTGAGGCAACACAATGTCGACAGCTGCCAATTTTTGCTCAGTGGGAAATGTTCAAAGAGAAACTTAAGTATGAGGCGATTGGTATTTCATGCGGGTTGACCCATAGAAAAACTGTTGAAAAACGTTATCTTTATGATTTACTTCATAAGCTCCATGCATTTTAAAGTCAAGAGCCGGGATTGTATGTTGATGAGATAAATTCGGTTTGAGCACAGATACAAAAACATGATGCAGAAGTATATCGAGGAGCAATGGTTCGTTCACGTGTTACTCGTTTCACTGAAGAGGAGCCCACAAAAAGCGCTCTTGGGGATGAAAAGCGGTATGCACTTTCTAAACAGATATTGCAAATTGAATCACGTGGTTCTATTTGCACAGAGACATGCCAAATAAGAGCCGCAATGGAAGAGTAATATAAAAAAAAACTATTTACCGCGGCTGTGCTTCGGGATGATTATGAAGAAAAAGCTGACCACTTTATTGCGCTTGTGCCACCCTTACAAGATGACGACAGACTTAGTGTTGATGGGCTCATCACTAGAGAATAAATAAGGTTTGCAATAAGCACGTTGCAGAAAAACAAAACTCCTGGCCAAGATGGCCTTAGTGCGGAATTTTACATAAAATTTCAAGAACTTCTGGTTCCTTTCCTTGAGCAACTTTTTAAGGAGGCCTATGAACGAGGTGAGCTTCCTCCTTCTTTCTATCAGGGCCGTACAACATTAATACCAAAAAGTACTGACACTGAAGCGTTAAAGAGAGTTAACGAATATAGGCCTATATCACTATGTAACGTTGATTACAAAATATTTGCGAAATTCCTGACAAATCGCCTGCAGACAGTGATCACTGGATGCTCAGGTAACCACCAAACATGTGGAATTCGAGGCCGCTCTATGGGCACCGTGCATACGTTAGGAGCCGCCACAGTCGCGCGCTGCCTCCAGCGCCAAAGCGGCCACGGCAGCAGATTTGGCGGGATGGGGGGGGGGGGGGGGGGGCAGACGACACAGGCGGCGGCGAGCCACTGCGCCGTGTTTTGGTGCTTCGCTTGAAGCGTTCTCTTTCCCGTTTGCTTCCAAATGAGGTCAAATTTTTATCAGCTGTCAGAGAACGTAGCGTTAGCGCATGTGCTTCTTTTCGCCAGACCTCGTGTATCCTCAGGCGAACGCGGCAACATAAAATGCATTAACTGGGGGAAGACAACGGAGGTGACGAGCCCGCTGAGCGAAACTGCGCACGTGTAACGCGGGCCGTCTCACTCACTAAACAATCACAGCATATCACCCTCGAGCTAACGCGGCAGCGAACTCAGCGGCAGCTTGAAACCGGCAATACCAGCAATTGCACTGTCACGGCCGCTGAATGAAAAAAAAAAAAAAAAACGCTTTCCATCGAACGGCCATGGCACTGCATTCGCTGCGCCGACTTATTCAGTGCAGCCGAGTTCGTCGTCGCGGCTCGTGTTTTGCTGCCATGGCACTGCAAAGCGTGCCAATTATTATTACGCTTGGATTCAGAGAGCTACGTGATATAGATGGTTTCTTCCGAGGAGCTAACCTGAAGAATGGCAGGGAACTCCTCGAAGCGGGTCACGTTCACGGCGTCGTGAAAGAGGTGTTGCTCGGCAGATCAACAATCACGGGCAAATGCAACCCCAGAAAAAAAAAAACCCCATCTATTTGCAAAACTCGCTTTTGTCGTCGAACGAGTGCGATCCAGCGTTCACGCCGATTCCGTGCATATTCTCTAAATGGAAACCGGTAAAAACGCGTGCCCAGAGAATTCCTGTAGGGGTTATTGCACCCAACAACGCAGCAATTATTCCTGGAGTTCGGCATTCCTACGAACAGCGGAACCGGCACAAAACGAACTGCCCGCGAAAATACCTTGCGCTGTCACAGCGGGAGCGTGGAGCGAGCAGGGGTGCAATCGCGGAGCGATGTTGTATGCTATATTATTCTTATCGTCCACCACCTGCGGCTGACTGATCGCGTTGATAACGTGGACGTACCGTCGCTCTGGTCACCAGCCAAGCGCGAGAAGCACGAAAAGTGTAGTCATCGTAAAAGGCATAGTTCCTCGACTTCACCCCATTGAGAGCGCGTCAGAGCATCCCGCCAAATCTGCGCTTCTTGCCGCTAGGGACGCCGAGCGGAGTTACGTCTGCACGGAGCCTATAGAAACAAATATCCATATAGCGCGGTCAGTCCTTGAATGTATCGATGGTAGAATGGACCAAGTAGCCCTTCTTCAAATAAACCTCGCTAAAGCCTTTGATCAGGTACAGCAGTTGGGTGACGTACTTTACAATGCCATTTCACTCTGTTATAAAAAGTGCACTACAAGGCTTATTGTAAACCGCACACTTTCGGATATAATAGAGTTAAATTCATCCGTACGTCAGGGGTGTCCGCTCTCGCCTTCGCTCTTTGCAATATACCTTTAAGTGTGCTTCTAAATTCCAGCATTAGAAGATACCGATATGAGGCTGAGGAAATTAAAGTTCTAGCTTATGCCGATGACATCACCTTCTTTTGCATCGATAAACCTAGTGTTCAAGAAGCAGTAAGCACTACTTCACGCTTCTGTGAAATCGCTGTAGCCCGTATAAATTTTGATAAAAGCAGATGATTCTGGCTGGGAATGTGGACTCAAACTCCCTCAGTGTTCTCAAATATCCATTGGAATGCGATTGCTATGCGGTATCTTGGTGTGCCTCTTGATAACTATCGCAACAGTGGCCCACATTGGACGTCCGCAATTACTAATATCCGTCGAAAGGTGTCAACATGGCACGGACGAGACCTTTCCATTTTTTCAAGAGCTAAAGCGTGCAATACATTTCTTGCATCAAAGCTTGTCTATGTTTTGCAGGTATTGCACTGCTCTCGTGTGCACATTCAAGCATTTCACAGGATATTTGCTTGTTTTATTTGGGGCTCTTCATGGGAACCCATGAGAAGAGACAACCTTTTTCTTACACTTGAGAAGGGCGGCCTCAGTCTGGTGCATTTGTTTGTGCGACAGTTGGTGTTGCAATTTTTTTATCTTAAAGACGTCTGTCACCCATTTCTTTTGGCAGTTCTTCAAAACCGTCTGAGTGACCATCTCCCTTTTCTATATGTCACGACAAATGTTGCCAAGGAATTGCAGTTGTAGGGATTCTTAAAAGAAATTGTTGATACTGCCAACTTTTTGAAAACCATAATTTACATTAGAGTATTTATATAATATAGACAGAAGAACGCTAACCGCTGCACTTGGGAATAACCTTTTCCCAGAACCTGTATACCGGCTGCCATATTTGCTTTTGCCTGGCCATGATGTACTATTCCGTGTACGTAGAATGTGCATATCGCCAGCAGCGAAAACGTTTTCCTTTAAACTCCACACATCCACTCTACCAGTAAAGAAATGGCTCAATGAAAAAGCAATATATGTGCCCTGGACTGTAAATTGTCGACTCTGTAACCAACTTGATACGATAGAGCATTGTTTTATCCATTGTCGTGACGCATTTTATTTCTGGGACATTGTAAAGAGAACAATCAGAAAATACCTTCCGATCACAGCTCACGGTATTTTCAAAAATGCCATGAGCTTTCAAAAATACCGCCCTTTCAAAAAGAGCCCCACCAATAATACACCGTATGATTTATTAATGTTATTAGGACTTTATGCGCTATGGAAAACAAGCATGATCGACAGGCACGCCGAGCCACCACGATCGACGAGGTCTGTCTTCCGAGAAGCTGCTCAAGTGCGCTATGTTGTTGAGACTTTTGAGCCCATTCCGGAGTGGCTTGCACTTCTGGACGCTTGTGTGTGTTTGCCTGACTTTTGAACAGCCTCTCAATGTAGGCAACAATGTGGGTGTTCTGCATGGTAAGGTAATTCTAATGTGACGAAGTATGTAGTGTGTGGTTCACAGCTATAACGGGTCATCTTTCCATGACTTAAAGAAATAAAAGCACCGACATGGCCCTGAGGTTGAACACTGGGCTGCCACGCACAGGGCCCAGGTTCGAACCTCGTTCTACCCTGGAAATTCTTGTTATTTCCTTTTTTTTCTTATTTCGTGCGATAGCGGCTACGGACAGCGGCTGCGGCGGCGGACAACTACGTCGTTAAAAGGCCCGTTGAAATGATTCCATTACAGCTTTCGCTGAAAACGAAGTAGGTATTTTAGAGGTAGAACTGCAGGAGACTGCGCAAGTCCTGAACCTCAAACGGTGCCCTCTCGGGAAGCGAGGCGTCGTTTTGGAGAGCAGTAGGGTATACTTTGACAGCGACGTCAATTGGGACACACGTAAACAAGGAAGTAACGTCGAACGACACCATAGTTTTGTTATCGTCAAGCTTGAGATCGCACACTTTGTTTATGAACTCGGATGAGTTGCGTAGGTGTGTTGGACCGCATCCCATAAGTTGCAATATGATGCTATGCAGTTACTGTGAAAGGCTAAGAAGTGGTGACCGTCTGCAGTCCACGATTGGCCGCATCGGTACATCAGGCTTGTGTAGAGAGCCGGAGCTGAGCCAATTCGGCAGAGGATGCTTATGTCTTGGGGCGACGAATTTAAACACTTCCATGAGTAACTTTTGCAAGTCTTTTACTGCCTTGTTGGTTGGGTCCTTGACAAGGCGGCGGTCGGTGCTTTCATCTTGCAGCAAACATCGCATCCTGTTCACGTCGTCACTGCGGTCGAGAAGAGCTGTGACGTTGCCTTTGTCAGCTGGGAGGATAACTAGGTCATTGTTACCTCAAAGGCTTTGAATCGCCTTACGCTCTTTTGAGGTCAGGGGTGATACGAATCGGCTAGGACGGAATTTCGACAACACAATCGCGGCTCGTGCGCGGGCTTCATCTCGGCGTGAATGCTCTATCTTCGCCACACCGAAACTGAACTGAACCGGCCAGAAATATGACAGTTTAACTGGAGAAGGATCGTCGCCTTCCATTCCTTCACATTTTGGTGCAGTGTGAAGGGACAGCACTTCGTTTTAACGTGTATAGAAAGGCTACACATAGCGCGCAACAAAATTGTAGCTCTTCTGACGACTTGCAAAAAGACCTGGAATTGGTGCATGCTGAACTTTCAGGCAATGACTACCCTGATTGGTTTGTTAATTCTGTATAGCGCTATTTATCCATTCCGCCTATTGGTGCCTCCTCCGTGCCTGCTGCATGTAAACGTGCCGCGACACCGTGTGCTCCCGGAACCAGTGAGGCCTTAGCACGCATGCTCCGTTCCTATGATATACACGTGTCGCATGTGCCGGTGAAAAAGCTGGAAGGTGTGCTGACATACGTGAAGGTCAGGCTTATTAAAGACAAGTTCCCAGGCGTCGTGTACAATATCCCCTATGCGGACTGTGACTATGTGTTCATTATCGAGACGAGTGATTTTCAAAGCAGCCTGAAGGAACACTGTTACGACGTTAAAAATGAAAAGGTGTCTTCAAATGCACTTGCCGAGCATTCAGTGTCAAAGGGAAAGGACATTGACTAGGCCATTGCGCATGGGCTAGCCACTGAAAGAAATCTAACCTCGCGACTTCATCTCGAGTCATTACTAATCCAAACCACTGATACCGCTCTAAATCGCAATGACGGCAGCCTTCCTTCTGTTTACGCACGCTGTTTGCGCCATCTATTTGAACGTACATAGACAACTCCAGTTCTTTCATTGCTTCATTTGTAACAAGGCCCCTGTACTGGAGCCGAACCGTGTTTTTTATTTTTGTAAGTTTTTAGTCGGCGTCTTCTTACTTTCGACCATGATTGTTCCCGACCGGACGAGGTTTCGTCGAACTCTTGATTTTACGTAAAAACATGCCGGGACTATCAGCGACGCAAGACACTGGTGACTAGGCCAGCCGGACTTCTGCAGCCAATTGAGCCAACTCGACGGCCGTTCCAACTAATCGGGATGGACTTACTGGGGCCGTTCCGTACGTCCAATACCGGAAACAAATGGATTGTCGTAGCTACCGACTACCTCACCCGCTACGCCGACACAAGGACCCTGCCCAGAGGCAGTGCCGCCGAGGTAGTGAAGTTCGTCGTTGAGAACATCGTCCTGCGTAATGGCGCCCCATAGGTCCTCATCACCGACAGAGGTACGGCGTTTACTGCTGACCTAACTCAGGCAATATTGAGATACAGGCAAACAAGCCACAGCCGGACGGCTAAACAAGACCATCGCCTGCATGCTGGTCATGTATATTGACGTGGAACACAAGACGTGGGATGCCATCCTTCCTATATGACCTTCGTATACAACACGGCCTTTCAAGAAACGACGCAAACGACGCCGTACAAGCTGGTCTACGGAAGGAGCCCGGCAACGACGCTCGACGCAATGCTACCAATCGCCACCGACGAAGACAGTCTCGAAGTCGACGCTTATTTACAGCGCACCGAAAAAGCTCAACAGCTCGCCCGCCTGTGCATCAAGAACCAGCAGAGGGCCGACAGCCGTCGCTATAATCTTCGACGACGCCACATGGAGTACCAATCCGGTGACCGCGTGTGGTTCTGGACGCCGATACGCCGACGTGGGCTAAGTGAAAAACCTTTTCGGCAATACTTCGGGCCATTCAAGGTGCTTCGACGTCTCGGCGCTCTTGACTACGAGGTCGTCCCGGACGGTATTACGAACTCCCAGCGACGCCGCGCACGACCTGACGTCGTCCATTTCGTGCGCATTAAACCGTTTCTTGCGCGTTAGCGAACCTGTGGACTCTACATTTTTTCCTTTGTTATTGTAACTTATTTGTGTATGCACTTGTTTTTCTTTCTCTTCTACGTTCTTTCCAAAGCATCGGGACGATGATTTTTCAGAGGTGGGCAATGCCACGCCCGCTTCGTGTTTTATATTGATGTATTCGGGTTTGACCAGCAGGGACGGTTATCAACGCCCGACGCTGACCGCGCCGCAGAGTTAGAGAAGCTTAGCGATTGTAGTAGATCGCTTTGCTATGATTGGGCGCAGGACGCGAATAGTCCAGATTATTCCAGAGCTTGCGCGACCACCAGTGATAAGACTGGAAAGTTCGATGCGTGATGTAAAAACGACGGCGCGTCCCAGCCATACGAAATTTAGCGACGGCCGACGCCCTGTTCGCCGCTATCAGTGTACAGCGTACATTGCTGTAGTTCGAGTTTTCATTTCTCGGCCGCAAGTTCCGCTAAGTAAACAGTTTCATCTTGAACGCGTCGACTGCTGTCTTCGTCGACGTCACGACCACGTGACAATATACTTTGCCCAACGCCATGTTTAATGGACATATGCTATCTCTGCTCATTCTAACGATGTTGCGGCAGTATTATGCAGCTCTCATAGTATATAGCGCAGGGGTCTCTAACATGCTGCGCGCGGACCTTTCGCTAGAAGCCTGAAGCCCGCACATGACTGTGTGTTTTGTATTTTTTACAGCAAGAGCTGTTATGAGATCATTTCAACGGCCGTTTTTGGTGGCGTAGTTGTCCGCCGCCGCCACCGCTGCCGCCGCCGCCGGTGTCCATAAACACTATCGCTCCAGGATGGAACGGGGCTCGAACCTGGGCCCTCTGCGTGGGAGCCCAGTGTTGTACCTGAGAGACATGCCGGTGATTCGAACGGCCTTGCAAAACGACGCTATACAGCCTTCATGTCCAGAAGGAACCACATTAACATATGTAATTTAGTGTGGTAGAAGAGTGAAATAACAACCACGCACCACACAACGCGGATTCTGTAACCAGGCTTCACACAATGCGAATTGCGCAACGAGTGGGCTGTTGCATGCTTCCAACCAATTACAAAGGACTGTGCCATAATTCTTCTTCGTCATCAGGCACAACACCAACAAAGTGCGCATAATGCCTTACATGGGTTTAGCAGGTACCAACGCTCTCCGTAGAATGAAGAAAAATGGCACAGGGCCTGCTGCCCTACTTCACAAAAATTACAATGATTTATAGCGTAGTGGGTTCCTCGCAAGTGCATTTGTATTGGTTGCCAAGGAAGCCAATAAGTGCATGATCCACTTCCTCGGGGTCTCAGTAAAATTATGATTTATAGCGTAGTGGGTTCCTCGCAAGTGCACTTGTATTGGTTGCCAAGGAAGGCCATAAGCGCATGATCCATTTCCTCGGGGTCTCAGTAAAGTTCCTCGGCCCCACCCCCCGTCTCTCTCCCACGTCGACGTATGTTATACAGCATGACGGGAGAGGGAAATAGCGACCGGGCGTCACCCAATGCAAATTACATAACTGGTGGGCTGTTTAAAGATTCCAACCCATTACAAAGGGCTGAGCCGTAATGCTTGATCGTCATCAGTCGTCGCGTCAACAAAGTGCACATAATGCCTTACAGACGTGTAGCTGGTGCCTCGCTTCTCATCAGAATGTCGAATAATGCCTTAGTAGGTGCTTCCCAATTTCACAAAAATTGTGATTTATGGCGTAGTGGGTACCTTTGTAGTGTACTTGTATTGTAGTCCCAGGAGAGCTTAACGGGCTCTAGAAACGCCGCTCTTCCAGCTTTCGCTGTGACTGTGCTGCGGTTTCAGCGCAGGCCTGGCGTTTTTTGATGTACTCTGGATTGACGAGCAAAGACGGTTAGCAACGCTCGGAGGAGACCACGCCACGGCGTTTGAGAAGCTTCGCGATTGTACAACATAATTTGGCAAGGTTTTGCGCAGGACGGGAATAGCTCACACTCACTCTAGATCTTGCGCAGCCGCGAGTGATAAGGTTAGAAAACTCAATGCAGGATGCACAAAAGACACCTCGTGCCAGCGATGATGAGATTATGCAACGGCCAACGCTGTGTTCTCCGATATCATCCTACAGAATTTATTGCTTTGACTGCTGCCGAACAAGCCAAGAGCCAAGGCGATGAATAAGCGGTCACGATGACAGCCGCAGTGCCCCCTGCAGTTGCCGTGATGCAGCCTCGCAGAGGGCCGCTGACCTTCCATGCATCGCCAAGTGAAGACCCCGAAACCTGGCTGGAGACGATAAAAGTGTCCCCACATTTAGCACCTGGAACTCCGATGACAACATGCGCCTCGTGTACATTATCCTGCAAGACGCGCCAAGAACTTGTTTTGAGAAGTGGGAGTCCACTCTTAGAACCTGGGACAGCTTTCGCAGCGCTTGCTAGGACACGTTAAACAAGCGCCTTCCGAAAGGAAAGAGCCGCAGCCTTTGTGGAGACACGGATGCAACTCCCGAACGAAAGTATACCCATCTGCGCGGAGCGAATGACCTGACAACTCATGCCTGGCTCCTCATGACTCCTCAACGGATTCGTCATGCGAGGAGTAAACCAAGAGCGTTTCGCTGGGGTGATGCGGAACACCGTCTTGAAAGTTCAAGAATTTGTCTCAGAAGAAACGACCATCGAGATGACGCTGCAAATACGAACCCACGGGTACTCTCGCCGATATGGTCAAGATAGCCCAGCTCTTCATGCCCTTGGCTCCGATGACCTGCGCGAAACGATCGCAGCGATCGTGTGGGAGGAACTGCGCAAGCTGTTGCCCTCACCACAGCCTCAAGTGGACGCCATCGCAGACGACATTCGAGCAGAAATCCAGCAGTCGCTGGGCACCTATGAACAGCCACAGCCTTTGCCGCAATCCATGAGCTACGCTGCTGTAGCCCGATGTGACGCTCCCTCTGCGCGCGCACGTCGAGACGTTGCACAGCCGCATTACCATCGCTAGACGCCGCCGCTACTACGCAGCCATACTGTGTACCTTGTGGTCAGGCCTATGCGACAAGGAAACCGACGTTTGGCGTGCCCCTGACAATCGCGCGCTCTGCTACCATTGCGGTGAAACCGGCCACACCTACCGCCGCTGTCAGTACAGAATGATGGGCCTACGCGTCCTGACCGTAAACGCACCCCATCCATATCGCGGTCAACGGCCACAAGACATCGACGACTACTTGGCTGCCACTGAATGGCAACCTCGACGTCCGTCGTGTCCGTCGTCGCCTGGATACAGTACAGTTCGCCGTCGCCTTATTACAGAGCGTTATGGTTATAGTACTGGCAGTATTGAAGCGGCAGACATGCCTCGTGCATTTGGACGACGTCTTTGTGTTTGTCTCAATCTTCGACGAGCGTTTATAGCGCATTGAAGCTCTACTTCAAGCAATCAAGGATTCAGGACTCTCCCTGACACCATAAAAGTGCCGCTTTGCGTACGAGGAGCTCTCGTTCCTGTACGTGATTAGCGAGTGTGGAGTTTGCGCCGACCCACGGAAAAAACGCCAGGCCTGCGCTCAAATCGCAGCACAGTCACAGCGAAAGCTGGAAGAGCGGCGTTTCTAGAGCCCGTTGTAAGCTCTCTTGGGGCTACAATACAAGTACACTAGAAAGGTACCCACTACGCCATAGATCACCATTTTTGTGAAGTTGGCAAGCACCTACTAAGCCATAATTCGTCATTCTGCGGAGAAGCGAGTCACCAGCTAAACGTCTGTAAGGCATTATGTGCACTTTGTTGACGCGACGACTTGTGACCATGAAGAATTATGGCTCAGCCCTCAGTAATGGGTTGGAAGCCTTAAACGGCCCACCAGTTATGTAATTTGCATTGGGTGACGCCCGGTCGCTATTTCCTTCTCCCGTCATGCTGTATACCATATGTTGACGTGGGAGAGAGGCGGGGGGGGAGGGAGGCGAAGAACTTTACTGAGACCCCGAGGAAATGGATCATGCGCTTATGGGCTTCCTTGGCAACCAATACAAGTGCACTTGCGAGGAACCCACTACGCTATAAATCATTTTAATTTTACTGAGGCCCCGAGGAAGTGGATCATGCGCTTATGGGCTTCCTTGGCAACCAATACAAGTGCACTTGCGAGAAACCCACTACGCTATAAATCATTGTAATTTTTGAGAAGTAGGGCAGCAGGCACTGTGCCATTTTTCGTCATTTTACGGAGAGCATTGGTACCTGCTAAACGCATGTAAGGCATTATGCGCACTTTGTTGATGCTGTGCCTGATGACGATATAGAATTATGGCAGAGTCCTTTGTAATGGGTTGGAAGCATTCAACAACCTACTCGTTGCGCAATTCGCATTGTGTGACGCCTGGTTACAGAATTCGCGTTGTGCGACGCTTGGTGCTTATTTTACTCTTCTACCACGCTATATTGCATATGCTAATGTGGTTCCTTCCCGACATGAAGCCTGTATAGGACCTTTTTGCAAAGCAGTTTCAAGCACCGGCATGGCTCAGAGGTTGAATACTGGGCTCCCACGCAGAGGGCCCAGGTTCGAACCTCGTTCCATCCTGGAATTTTTTTCTTATTTCGTTTTTTTTTTCTTATTTCGAGCGATACTGGTTACGGACACCGGCGGCGGCGGACAACTACGGCGCCAAAAACGGCCGGTGAAATGATCTCATAACAGCTTTCGCTGTAAAACAGTGGCAATCGTCTGCTTCTTGCTGCCCACCGACAAGAAGGCCTTGCCGATTTCTCGGTCTGCGCGCCTATTACAGGCGCTTCATCAAGCGATTTTCATAAATCACCGAGCCACAAACTCACCTCACGAAAACCGACATGGGATTCAAGTATAAAGCTGGACAAGCTGAAGCTTTCGAAGAATTGAAACGACGCTTGCAAACACCTACGATACCTGCCCACATCTACGAATACGCCGACATGAAATTCACGCCAACGCAAGCAGCGTATGGATCGGAGCCGTCCTTGTGCAGATGACTGATCGACAGAGAGGGTTATCAGCTACGCTAGCCCGTCACTAGCTAAGGCGGAAGCCGACCATTCCACAACAGAAAAGAAGTGCGTTGATTTCATATGGGATACATCAAAGTTTGGCCCCTACCTTACGGCAGGTCTTTCAAAGTTGTAAGCGACCACCATATCTCGTATTGGCTAGCTAACTTGAAGGACCCTTCACGTGGCCTGGCACGGTGGAGCCTGCGACTTCAAGCATTCGACATTACCGTCCTTTACAAGTCTGGACGAAAGCACACTGACGCCGACTGCCTGTCCCGTGCCCCTGTTGACCCACCGCCGCAGGACGATCGAGACTGCGACTGGTTCTAATGGACCTTAAGTGTCTTCGACTTCGCCGGAGGACAGCGAGCCGACTCAGAGCTCAAGGTCCTTGTAGAATAACTCGAGGAGATGCTCGCCGCTCTTCCAAATGTAATAATGTAGTCTTCTCGTTAATCCGAGCGAACCACCTGCTCGTTATACCTTCCGCATTACGTCCAGATATTCTAGAAGTGCTGCATGACGATCCGACGGCTGGACATCTTAGATGTTCGCGCACGCTTGCGAGGATACAACAAAAAACTACTGGCCTCGCCTCACTGCCGACGTCTCCCACTACGTCAACACTTGCCGAGACTGTCAGCGACGGAAGACACCGCCGACCAGCCCGGCCGGACTTCTGCAGCCCATTGAGCCACCTGTAATAGTACATGGCAGTCCCCTTCTGCCAACAAAGCGCCGGAATGTCAAAAGAAAGTACTGTAGGTAACGAGATATCCGAAACCAGTTCCAAGTGCAATACTCTTGTTACTGCACACGTGAAAAGTAGGATGTACATTTTGGAATCGGAGCTCTCGGATGACTCCCCATACAATGGTCCGGCGAAATCAATCCCTGTACTGTTGAATGGTTTCGTCTTTTCGAAGCGGCAAGCTGAAAGCGGCGGGTGGGGCGGCATGGTGGGCCTCATGCGAAGACGCACGCACACTAGGCATCGGTTGATTGCTTTATTTGCCCCTTGGCACGCTCTCGGGACCCAGAAGCATTCGCGTACCTTGTGTATTGTCGCCGTTACTCCTCCGTGTATGACTCGACGATGGGCATCGGCAAATGCCAGCTCAGTGAAACGCTACCTACTTGGAAGCAGGAATGAATGCTTGACGCCCCAGCTGCGTTTGAAGCTTTCGAGCCTTCCACCGACGCGTAGAAGCCCGCTTTCATCGATAAATGGGTGTAGTTGTGCTACCTATGAGCTACAAGGCGAACCTTGTATTTCTTCTAGTCAAATCCTCTCGTTGGGGAACGATTCAGTTTGACCCTGTGGGATCCAATATGTCTCGGCTGCGAATATTTTTTGAGCCGATATGACTCCATCTTTCTTAATCTTCAACTTGCGTTGGAGAGAAAACGCTGTACCGATGCTGTGATACGGGGGAGCTTGTGCAGTGAGCTGAACTTCGTGGCATCCAGCAGTGGGACTAAATGCACTGCGCTTCCTGTAGAGTACAGCGGCGTTTACTTTGTCACTGTTATGTCAAGGACGTCGTTTACCCTGGGCGGTTACTCCTTCACAGCTGGTCATTGTGCTGAGTTCATACTGAGCTAAGTTGCTCCTTGCCACCAGACTGTCGGTAGCCAGTGCGTCTAAGGATACACCTCGGTCATTACATCCGCAAGATTTGTTTCTCCTGGGCGACGTATTATGCAGAATTTCCTTGATTCGGTTCTTCACGAATACCTCTCAAATCGAAGTATCTCGCAGCAACCAGCCTATCATTATGGCTGAGTCAGTCCAAAGAATACATTGCGCTCTTGGCATGAGATCGACGCATGTTTCCATTATATCCCTTAGCATTCTGCTTTCTGTTAGCGCACCCATTAGCTCTGGTCGTGGCAATGATAACGCTTTCAGTGGCGCTATCCTTCACTTGGCTGTATTCAGAGTGCTAGTCAAATTCCCATTCACATCTTCCGCACGAAGATATGCACAAGGTCCGTACATGTTTGTGCTTGCGTCGACTAATACGTGTAGCTGAGTGTCACGTGGTGCTTCAACTCCACTCGTGAGGTGACGGGGAACGTTGACTTTCGGCAGATGAATAAGCTGGTTTCTCCAGTCGTTCCAATTTTCCCAAATGTGATCGGGACACCGTCGTCCCAGTCGACCTTTGAAATCCATAACTGCTGAAACATCATCTTCCCTCGCACCACGTGCGGTGCGAGAAAGCCTGATGCGTCGTATCAGGCTTTCTGCGAAAGCATGATACGACGATAGGAGAAAGCCTGATGCGTCGTATGAGATGCGTCGTCTGGAGTACAAAACGCTTAGAGTCCTCTGCCTTCTCCAAGAAAGTAAAGATGATCTGCGGGTTGTAGATGAAGGTGTCTGTTTCTTTGGACCAACGCGTTCCTAGAATATTTGCTTCATGGCATGCCTTATTCTTAGTAAGCGCATTGCTGGGGTCGAACAGTTGTTCTAGTTGTCTGCAGCTTGAGCTCCATTTTCTTAAAGCCATGCCAGAATCATCCATCAATTCTCTCGTGCACTTTAAAGAGTTGCCGCTGTTTCTATGTTGTATTCTCTGAATAAGAGGTCATCCACATAGAATTATTTTAGAACTAGCTCTGCGACTGCATTTTCTCGGGATGGGATTGTGCCTTGAAGTGGTGCTGGATAATAGCCGTAAGTGTAAATGAGCTAGCTGTAGATCCAAAGGGTGCTCTGTTAATACGCCAAATCTGTTGACCTTCCTCGAAAGCGACATCAGGTGGTTTTTTTCGAACCACGCAAATCTGAACAGGTAACGGTCCACTTTTCGTATCTCTGCTTGCATGAATGCATTCTCAATATCTACTGTCATTGGAACAATATATCATCGGAAACGGAGGAGAACCTGCAATAGGTCCGGGTTTAGATTCGCTCCAGTTGCAAAGCAACTGGTCAGAGACTTCCCTCCTTTGGCGTGAGAAGACGCACCATACACCACATGGAGCTTGTTGGTGAGCGATTCTCTCGAATGATCTCCCTGTGTGGCATGTGGTACGCAGGGTCATTCATTGATTCCTTGTCAAGCACAACTTCAGCATGCCCAGAAACAATGTACTGACAAATCGCTGTGTCGTATCTTTCGAGTAAATATTCGGGTTTCGAGATACGTTTAAGCAGATTTCGTAGACAAGTAAGTCTGCCGCTGCAGTTTTCTCGTAGGAGCTGGATACCAGGGTAGTTACGTGGCACGGCTACTTTGCACTGTTTTCCAATCTTCGCCATCTTACTCTCGAAAGCAGGCAAGGTGTCTGCGCGCCCGTGAGTTGCTTCCTTTGGTACGATTCCCATGGCATGCAATGTCCGAAAGGAATCCAGTTTGTTTTGCTCCAATCATTTAGTTTCTTCAGCTTACGCTGGTAGGATGCAGATCATCACCTCGGAAGTTCCGTTTATTAAGGTCGTTTTTGTGATAGCACCTTGGAGCGTCCATCGCAGAGTTGGCTTGTTCGCGAACAGTCCTTGTACTGCCGTGCTGCGTATGATGTCGCCCCTCACGATCTTTCACAATTGATCTGATCCTATCAACAGGCTATTGCCTTTTTCGCCACAGTCTCGAAGCACAGTTTGTCATCAGCCAGCTGGTAATTTTGTTCTCGTAATTTGGCTGCTAAGGAGAATTCGATAGCCGTGGCAGGGATTCCGTGGCAAATTAGTGGCATGGTTATGAATGAAGGAAAGAAGATGATTTTAAGGGCTCGTTTTTCTTTGCTAGACACAATATTAATGAAAACTAACAGACAATAATACCAAGGAAAGTATAGGGTGTGTTATTTGTAGCAATCAGAATATAAATGTGAAGAAAGTAAAGTGGACGAAAAGATAACTTGCCGCGCCGGTAGGTGCCGAACCTGCGACCTTCGAATAACGCGTCCGATGCTCTACCCCTGAGCTACGGCTGCGGTCACCATCCCGTCCACTTTATGGGTTATATAAGTGCATTTAAACCTAGGAGTGTCAGTCAGCGCCGATCGCAGCCATGGCGGCGAGCGTGGAACACTCTTTTTCTGTCTGTTGGCGTCACGTAGCACGTGATCTTTTTACGAGCCAGCAGCTGACCAATAATCCTTCGCATACTACGTGAAGGCATCAAGTCTCCCAGAACAAGACCCTCGCTATGAAAGAAGGAAAGAAGATGACTTTTAAGGGCTCGCATCGCATCTTGAAGCTACATCTTGAAGGTAGACGTGTTCATCGACGGCGAGTGCGAGTGGCGACGGTGCCGTGGTTCGATGTGCCAAGCGTTGCGTGAGTTAGTGCAAACATTATTTTTTTTTTTAATTTTTATAGGTACGTTTTGAGCTACGCAGGTATGACAGGTCCAAATTGTTTTTTTTTTGAGGTACCGCCTGCTGTCCCCATGAGCTGATACATAATGGTGAGCGAAAACTCCATATTTCAGAACCAGCATCAATATTTTAGACACCTTGTAGAGAGGTATCGATATGCTGTTGAAATACTGCCACGAATTTCCTTTCACAAATGACTCATATGAGAGATACGAGAAATATCTTCTTTCAAATGACAACGATAGGTGACAATTTGTGCAACCTATTCTCCCTCCCGCCCCTACCTTGGTCACTGTCCTGGCCCTTGCGGAAATAAATTTTCGTGAGCGCGACCCGTTAGCTGAGATTAGTTTGAGACCCGAAATACAGCGCAACAAGATGAAAGACGTTACCAATGTGAGAACACAAATCAGGCTATAGATGTCCATTCTACGCTACATGACCGCTGGCAGCCGTGACGGACTCACGGGAAAAGAATATCTTTATAAAAATTATATGTACATACCGCGTAGTCCGCTCGTTTTAGTGGGGGGCTGGAACTTTCACGAACGTTTCCCCGCTTTGGAGCATTGTGATCATTCTTGCGATGATAGGCTGTAGGTAAAAATAATATAATGCATTTAATACTATAAATAAAGAATAATAGCTGGGTTATAAAATAAGAGCGAATGCAAAAAATAAGGAACATAATAGTGATATGACAAGTATGTAAGCGCCTGGTCTATTTAGTTTTAGCTCGCCCGTTTCAGATAAATCAAGTAGCCCCATATGCAAGGAGGAAACGTTCAGTACTTGTACCTCATAAAACTTCTCCAAATTGCACGCCCCACATAAGAAGGCGTTTTTCCAAGATAAAAGTTGTGGAACTTATGCATGCACAGCGTATGTGGCAGAAGCTTAAAAACTAAGAAAGGGAAAATAGAGAACCAGCCGTTTGTGGAACGAAGCCACAAGGCAATCCATACAGATTTCAGAGAAAGAAAGCCTCTTAGTCGCCGAAAACTTCGTCTTGGTCCGGGGCTCAAACCTGGGACGAACGCCTTTCGGGCACGGTCGCTCTACCAATTCAGCGAACCAGGAAGCTAGCAATTGCCAGCGAAAGGGTGAATTCATCGACAACTCGAAGCAAATACTTATTGCTAGCTTCCTGGTTAATTCAATTAGTAGAGCGACCACCCCGGAAAGTGTTGGTCCCGGGTTTGAATGCCGGACAAGGACGAATTTTTCGGCAACAAAGACGATTTCTTACTGAGAAATCCGTATGGATTTCCGTGTGGATTTGTGCTACAAGCGGATGGTTGTCCATTTTTCCTTTCTTAACCCTTTTATTTGAAGAGACACAAGACCGTCTTAAGTTTATTCAATAAAAAATACAACGCAGTACAAGTACAAAATCGATCTAATACAGAAGGAGGTCCCAAAGTAAAAGCTGTCAGGGGGACCTCCTGTGAATACATGTATAAAGAAGGTAGAACAATGATAGACAACTGAGCAAAAAAAGAGCAAGCGAATAAAACAAAATGAACGTAACGGAAATTATTATTCAAACTTATGAAAGTTGAAAATATACATGCAACGAAATGTACATCAATTATAGAACAGGAGATAACTATTTGAATGAAATGACTATAAGAGAACACATACGTATCACCAAATACCACAGTATGTCACGCCATAATTTATATACATATATACATATACACATATACGTACACATACACATAAATGCATATATCTAAATAGACACACATATAGAATATGCACACATATATATTCAGGTGTCGCATGTTGTTAGTAAGGACTGTTTTAGATGCCGCCGGAAACGCCGTAATGAAGGGCTTGATTTAATAACTGATGGTAGTGAATTCCAGGAAGAAATTGCAGAAAACAAGGCTGTCGTTTTGCCGTAGTTAGTGCTTACTTTTGGAAGCAGAAGTTTACTATTTTCAGAAAACCGTGTGGTATTAGTATTGTGGAGATGTGTTAGGGGAAGTATGTCAGTGGGAATGTCACCAATTCTGCTCCTAAATAATAAAATTCCAAGTTTGAGTTTAAAGGTGGAAATGAACGGTAGAATTTCGAGAGTGCTAAAGAGGGGTGCTGCTGATGCTGTGTAAGGAATATTGTGATAATTCGGACTGCTCTTTTCTGAAGGTGAATGAGGGATGTCAGGTGTGTGGTGTAGGTATTGGCCCAGGAATAAATGCAGTAAATAAGGTGACTGGTAATGAAAGCATAGTAAAGTGATTTTAAAATGTGTTGCTGAAAATAATGTCTTGTGCGAATGAATATGCGGATGCCAAAAGCAGTCTTCTTGATGACAGAATTTATGTGAATGTTATATTTAGGTTGGGGGGTCTAATGTGACAACTAGAAAAGTAATGATCTTTGAAGGGTTAATGACGCAGTTATCCACGTATATTTCGGGTGTTATTGTAACGTTTTTTTGGGACGAGTGAAATAACATAAAAGTTGTTTTAACAGGGTTGATATTCAATAAGTTATTCTTGCACCATGATGCAAGATTCGCGACATCAGTGTTTAATTTTGCAGTAGATTGTTAAGATATTTGTCACTTGAAAATAATGTGGTATCGTCAGCATAAACGATGCATTCAGAAGAATTAAGTGATGATGGTAAGTCGTTCATGTAGATAAGAAACAAGAGAGACCCCAGAATTGAGCCTTGTGGAACTCCCTGGTTACTTGCTATTGGTGAGCATAAGACACCGCCATAGTTGACAACCTGGGTTCTGTTAGCGAGGTAGCTTTGTAAAAGGGCCAAAGTAGGCCCACAAATTCCCAAGGGTTCAAGTTTAGCGTACAAAATAGAGCGGTTAATAGTGTCGAAAGCTTTACTTATATCAATAAATACCGCCCGTGCCCACAGCCCATAATTGATAAACTGTTTTATGCTATCAGTTACATTAATCAGTGCTAATTCGGTAGATAACTTAGCACGAAAACCAAACTGCTTATGTTACACCAAGTAAGTCATGTTAGGCAGTCCATTGGGCGATTAACAATGAGCTTCTCAATTACCTTACTAAAGAATGGGAGGATGGTTATTGGGCAATAATTAGAAAACAACATTTCGGTCTCTGTTTTTCAATACAGGTGCTACTTTTCCTTGTTTGAGGATTGTAGGAAAAATGCCTGGACGAAATGCGGTGTTAATAAGCTCTGAAAGCACAGAAGATAGGTCATGAGCAACAAAGTTGATGGATAAATGGAATCGAGGCCACATCATGTGGTCTTCAAACTTGTTATAGTGCGAAGAACTTCAGCAGGTGACGTGGGCTTTAAGAAAAAAACAGTGAGGCAAGCGAGACAACGAAGGCGCGTTAGTGACAGTCGATGCTGATTTCATAAAAAAATGTTTCATTAAAAGAATTGGCGGTAGCGATAGGGCAAGTTAGAACGCTGGTGCCATCCGAAATTCTGTCGCAAGTGCATCTGGCTGATCATGATGTAAGAATTCCTTAATTACGTTCCAATTTTTCCTACTGTCATTTCCATTTTCGAGCACTTTATTTTGATAGTAGGATCGTTTGGCTTTTTAAGTAGGACGGTAAGAGTTTTTGAATTCAGTTTAAAGCAGGCCCTGGGGTACAGGTTGAATGGCTGAAGTTCTACTTTTAGATGCGAAGTATCTTAAGGCGGAGCTCAATCCGGTGGTGGTGGTGGTGGTGGTGGTGGTGTGCGGCGTGACCACCCTTACTGCGCATGCGCATACCCTCTCCACACACCTCCTCTTCACTCCCCTCTCCCCTTCCCCTCCCCCCTCCCATCTCCCCTTCCCTATCCCCCTTCCCCTCTCCACTCACCCTCTCCACTTCCCCTCTCTTATACCCCTCTCCACTTCCCCTCTCCCTCTCCCCCTTTCCACTCTTCCTCTGAAACGCGGGCTAGACATGCCGAAATTCTCTCCTGCGCAACGCCGCGATGAGCTCGAGCGCATGCGCGTCCCCTCCCCTTCTCTCTCCTCTCCTACGCTGCCCCCCTCTCACCCGCCTGTCGACCGCGTTCCCCGCTCGCCCTGTGAGAATTAACGGCCAGGCTAGATGGAAGATACGACGCGCGTAGCGTCCCTCTTCACGTTCCACGACGCGAGGTCGGTAGCATGCCCAACGAACGCCAACGGAACGCGATCGTGCAAGTGCTCCGGCTTCGCATCGCCTCATGGTCCCCTTTAGCGGGAGATGGTGTAATTTTTTTATAAAGGTTACCTTTTTTTATTTATGCTGCGCAGCTGTCCTCTAGTAATCCATGGGTTTCCAGGGGTTGAGTACCAACGTGATATGACGGATACAGATGTACACGAGTTTATGATACCTGTTCGTTTCTCAGTCAAGGTAGTGAACGCTTTGTTAACACAAGGTTCTTGCGATAGTTGCCCCTAGTCTGAGTGGGATGCCAGATCAACGAATTTCGCCGAATCGAAACAACAGCTATTGACCATTTTATTTTTACAAATAGTTTGTGTTTTAAAAACAGAAAATTTGAATAATGGTCTGTCAGAATAAAATTGAAGACACCAGCCTTTTGAGCAGACATACCATTACTGAAGATATGGTCAATAAGCGTGTTCCGACCGGAAGGAGCACATCGTGTCAGAGAATCCAGCAGAGATTCCAAACCATGTCCCATGAATCAGTTAGATTATTGAACACGGGAATTCTCGTTAATACTTATAATGTGAATGTTAATATCGCCTAAAATGATCACATTATAATTTTCGGAAATAAACGAGCTTAGTATATTATCAAGTTCAACGCAGAAGTCACCGTAAGACGATGATGGGGACCGATAGATTGAACCAATGATAGTTTACTTGTTAGACGGAAGGAAATCACGGTCAAATTCGAGCCAGACAGATTCGGATTTTGACACAGAAAATGCGATATCAGTACGTCGTCTATATGATAACGCGTTAGAAATGCATATGGCTGATCCAACGTGACAGTCACCCAGGCGATGAAAAATTTCAGCACGATCGCCCGGAATGGAAAACTTGTTATCATCAGCTGCAGATAGCCATGTTTCTGAAAGACATATGAGAGAAAAGTGATGATCGGTTAAAGTAAGGAAATTAACCATATCAACAGTTTTTGTGGTAAGCTTCGGGTGTTAAAGTGTATGATGGGAATATGAGAAGCAGACGAAAAACTAGTAAGTTGCGTCAGCTTGAGGACAGCGTGTCGCCATGATGGTTCACAATCATCATAGATGCATGTGTGCTACTAGGTGAAAACGGTCAGATCACCCACACCAGAGATGCGGTACACTCGGCTGTCCGTAGACTTTCTTCTTTCGATGCGGCAGTTATCAACACATAGGAACTGCCACTGCTTTTGTTTCTGAAGAGCCAATGCCTCGGCAAACAGCCGCTTGTTCTCTGGCGTTAGGTGATCGTTGACAAATATGAGCTTATCCTAATTCACTATGCCGATAGACCGGGTTGACAGACGCCCTTTCTTGCCTTTGAAGCAAATTCAACCTTCTTTTGTCGTGAAAAAAAACGCGCAATAGTATTCGGACCACCTTTAGCGGGGACCCTGTGCACAACATCAATCTCGGAAGGGTTCACAGGACAACCAATCTTTTCTGCGATCTGTTGCAGAATCGCTTCACAGCTATCGCCTTTTGTTTCCGGAACACATTTTATTTCAACATTGTTCTTGGGCGAGTATTGCTGCAATTCAGCAACCTGTTTTGTTCGCTGCTCATTTGTTCATGACAGCTCTTTATTTTCTTTCACCAGGCTTTCCTGCTTAGACTTAATTGTTCCACAGATGTCATGAAACATCGCGACGCTATTATGCAATTATCTAACTTCCTTGCGCAATGATTTCAATTCTCGAGATAGCTCAGCACAAGTGGGCATTTTGGTTTGGCAACAGTGGGTGCCGCAAAAAAAGTAAAATGAAATCGTTTTCAGTAATGCAAGTTCAACCAACCTGCGCACGTAAAAGAATGCAGTCAGCGGAATGTTGTGTTGCCGCCAACCCAGCCAAGTGAAGAGTTTCGCGATGATCCCAGCTTATATAGCTTCCAGAAGATGGTTCTGATGCAGATGGACAGGTGGTGTTCGTCACAGGTGGCACGTGGTGCTGTGATGACACAGCCAGTCCAATAATGTCTTCGTGCTAGGAGCACACACCTGTAGTGACCGCTGTAGAATGCTTCGGGTTTGCGGTGATTTTGCGCCGGATCTGTATATACCTGCGCACGTAAAAGGATGCAGTCAGCGGAAAGTTGCGTTGCCGCCAACCCAGCTGCCAACCCTTCCGCCACCTTGTGGGATTCCGCAGAACTGGTTTTCGTATCTTTAGATCTGAGCAAGGTCAAAGGCCGGCCTGACCCGAGCACGACACCTCAAACGCGAGCCTGACCCTAAGACTGGAGCTTCAGGCCAGAGCCCGGCCCAAGCCTGCCGTGCAAACTACTTAACGTGTCCCGGTCCGGCCATGTCGGGCTCGGCTCAGGCCGGGCAGAAAAGACCAAATAAGTCACGCAGAAAGCATATGCTATTGATGCAGAAAACTATAAAGGGCCTCTGAGCCACTTCAGGTTCTATTTTTTTAACATTGAAATTAAACGCACGTATCGAGTTGGGGAACTTCGGCAGCGCGCAAGGAAGCTGTGACCCGACAACAATGCTATTACTGACACGAAGATTCGTAACAACTCGAAGATGATACACATTTCTGCCAAAATTGGCATTGATATACATTCCTGCACCGACGCAGTGTAAGGAGGAGACTGCAGGGTAGCCTTACTGTCATCATCATCATCGTCATCATCATCATCATCAGCCTGTCTACGCCCACTGCAGGGCAAAGGCCTCTCCCATGTTCCGCCAATCAATCCGGTCCTGTGCTTTCGAAGGACGCTAGGGGGCGCCGAGCAGCTCAGCACGGCTTGCACAGCGCTGTGTATATCATGTGATTTTGTTGTTGAAAGTGCTTCAACCCATCGAACCAGGATACCAATCGACTCGTGAAGACACAGGGAACACGGTGATACCACCTTTGCGGTATTTGTTGAGGCTCATAGGACGCAGCGAACCTGAAAGCCCGGAACCACGAGCCAGCGTCGCTGAACCAAACGCCAGGTCGGCGCGGCCGCCGCTGCGCCTCGGCATGGCAACGGGGACGCTACACGCGTTCGAAACCACAACCTCTAGCCATGGTGAGCCCACACCAGCGGAGAACATGGATCTCACGGGACCAAGGTATCAACGATGGACGGCAGACACGATGGAATAGCCGACACAAGCCGACAAAACATTGAGGGACGCCCGCGGACGGACGACGACTGGCACACGGCTAAGGCAAAAGAAGCAGCAAGCGCGAGAGCGCAAAAGAGGAACGGACGCGACGGCCAGCACAAGCCCGACAAAACCATATCAACGACGAAGACGAACACCCAAACTTCCTCCACTTCCCAAAGAGGATTTTAGGATAGTTGTGAGACCCCACCAGGGACTGCCTTTGAAGACTATCAGCACACCGGCCCTGGCCGAAGCAATTGTAACAGCCTGCAACTACGAAATCAGAGGTGAGCAATTTTTGCTCCGCATAAAGCCAGGTTCTAATATTGCCATACTCTCGACACCGAGTCAGGACGTTGCTCAACGGGCCCGCCAAATCGGTTCCCTCACAGTCAACGGACGTGCACACGCAGTCAACGTATATGCTGCCACCGGAGACGACGCTATTCGGGGAGTTATACATGGCCTTCCACCCCGAACGCCGGCGGAAACCATCAAGGCAAATCTGCGTATACGAACTCAAGGCGTCGAACTTATCCAGGCGAGAATGATCGGCGACACAGAGAGTGCCGCCCTCACTTTCAGCGGCCCATCGCTGCCGCGAGTGGTTTACTACAACGGCGGCGAACTCCTATGTCATCCTTACCGTGCTACAGTGCAGGTGTGCAAAACATGCCATGCAAAGGGACATCGGACGGACGTCTGTCCCCAGCCAGACTTGCGCCTGTGCCGCACTTGTGGACTCAGAGACCCAGCGGACGGACATCCATGTGAACCTATGTGCGCTTCATGCGGGGGTGCCCACATCACCGGGGATCGGAGCTGCCAGCGACGCCTTAAGCGACAGAGACCACCTCAAGGTAGACAACACACCGACAAGCCCAAAGATGCAACGGCGTACCCACGCTGGTTCTCCTCTGAAGATGAGGAGTTGGAATTTGCCGAAGGCCAGAACAGCCAACAGCGTCATCAACCGGAAAGGCCAACACTGCAATCCCCTCGGCAAGCAAGCGCCTGGTCCAAGTCATCGGCAACCCGTCAAAGCAGATCCCGCTCTCGTCCACGAGGGGGCACCCAACAAGAACGGACATCGCCAATACCACTCGGGGAACCACCGAAGGAGATGGCCGCCACTTCGGCAACGCCCTCACTCGAGGTAAGCCGGGCAATGGCCGCGTCCTCCACGACCAAACCTATCACACAAAATGAGGAGTACAAGAAAATAATAGCTGAAAACAGACAACTTAGGCCAAGCTTTAACAGCATGAGAAACGAACTGGAAGCGCTTAAACGCCAAATGACAGCGATGACGGCGCAGGGAGCAACACAAAAGACAAACACACACGCACAACCATCGAGCACACAGGCCACACCACATACACAGCCGCAAACCCAGCCCACGGCATTGCCACCTCCACCCACGACGCAACAGCTGGAAGGAAAACTGGATAACATGTGCGCGCAAATGCAGTTATTCTTTGCTGAGCTTCGAAATCTCAGAAGGTACGTTGATGACTCCCTCAAAAGTGTCAAGAAAACGCGAAAACGGCGGAACAGCTCTAGCCCGGATAGCAGGGATCCAAAGGTTATCGTAACCACAGACACAGAAGGACCCTTTGAGAGCCCGTGCTCTGGCTAGACCTACAGCTCGAAATCAAGAGAATCTCATAGTTTGGCAGTTGAACTGTCGATCACTGCACAACAAACATGCTGCACTAACACAATACATCAAGGCGGCGCTCGTCCCGCCTCACCTTATTTGTCTTCAGGAGGTGGGGAAATATAGAATGCCTATCCAGGGTTACCGCTTTTACAGCGATCCGGACTGCCCAGAAGTCGCAACATTGGCGCGCAAAGACCTGGCTATCACTGTCACCAAAGCACCTGGGGTAGAAATCCACCATCAAATAGTTACAATCTGGCCAGTCAAAAAGGGGCGCCCTAAATGCCTAATAACTAATGTATATAGCCCCCCTAGAGATCATACGGCCGACTTCTCTGCAATTCTAAGTCAAATATCGGCCTTGATGACAACGAAAGATCGTTTAATATTCCTCGGGGACTTCAACGCCTGGCACTCTCAATGGGGATATAAACGAGACACGACCAAGGGGTCTAACCTACTCAGCGCGACTCAGTCCCACGAACTCTTGCTGATCACACAGCCAGGCATCCCTACTAAATTGGAAACAGCGTTGCGCGGGACACCACGCCTGGCCTTACTTTTGTCAACAATGAGAGGGGTGTAACTTGGTGTAACCTGGAGGAGACACTAGGCAGTGATCACTACCTCTTATGTATCTCTATAAACACTGCCAATGTTCGACGAACTCTAGGGGTAGCGAGGCTCACAGATTGGCAGAAGTACAGAGAGCGCCAACAACTAGGTGCCTTCTCACCACCAGCCACCGCACAGTGTTGGATAATGTTCCTCCGGGAAATCTATGCTGCCACCACAAAGGAGATCCAGACCACACCGAAAACACCGGCAATAGACAGTCATCTTTCTCACCTATGGGAAGCTCGCAGAAGCCTCACCAAGCGCTGGAAACGGCAGCGGCACAATCGCAAACTTAGACACCGAATAGCCCTGCTGGCAGAAAAGGCTAAGACATATGCGAAAGAGCTAAATAACCAGAACTGGCGCAGTTTCTGCGACTCCCTCAGAGGAAACCTAAGTACAAAGAAAACTTGGGCCATTCTTCGCTGCATGTTAGATCCAACTAGCACACGCTCCGAGACAGCAAATGTCATGCGACGAATTATCGGAGAATACCAAGGCTCGGAGGAGGAATTCACCGAACACATCAAAAACATGTACACCGGGGAGAAACAGGCAACCCAACTCGTTGCGAGGGAATATCAAGGAGAGGAGAACTCGCGCTTGGATGCCCCGATCACATTCTCCGAGCTCTACGCAGCAGCCCAGACTTTCAAGAGAAACACGGCACCCGGACCGGACCAAGTCACGAACGATATGCTACGCAACCTCAGTGACGCAGCCCTGAAACAGTTAGTCGACTTTTTCGATGATACGGTATGGAAAGCTGGTGGGAAACTACCATCTGAATGGAAGGCGGCGAATATTGTGCTCATACCAAAACCAGGAAAGACGCGTGAGCTCAATCATCTGAGACCCATATCGCTCACGTCGTGCATGGGCAAGCTATTCGAACGCGTTATTCTAACCCGTCTTGAAGCTTACTTAGAAGAAAACAACCGCCTTCCTGACTGTTCGGCTTCCGCAGGGGAATCTCTGCACAGGACGTATTCCTTCTGCTGAGAGATGAGGTTCTCGACCCTCCACCAGGCACTTTGGATAGAATCGTACTTGCACTCGACGTCCAAAATGCCTTTGATAACATCTCCCACACGATAATACTAGAGGGATTACGCGACGTTGGTTGTGGGGAGAGGGTCTTTCACTATGTTCAAGATTTCCTCACCAACCGCACGGCGCAAATAGGACTCGGCTCAGCACGGTCTGCACAGTATCGCCTACCGGATAAAGGCACACCTCAATGATCTATATTGTCACCAATGCTCTTCAACATCGGACTACGCAAAATGGCCCTAGACTTGCAGAAAGACCAAGACCTTGGCTGCGCCATCTATGCGGATGATATTACGCTCTGGGCATCCAAAGGCTCATACGGCAACCGAGAAGATACACTTCAACGGGCCATCAACACCATTGAAACGTACATGAGCCGTGCTGGCATGAAGTGCGCTCCAGCCAAATCGGCGTACATCCACATAAGACCAAGGCATACCCGCGCAACCAGGGCTCCTGAGCTGCAGCTCGCCTTGGAGGGAAAGCCGATCAAGCGGGTATCCCACCTGCGCGTACTTGGAATGCTCATACAAGAAACAGGCAGCGTAAGCATAGCACTCTCTAATCTCAGACGCACGGTCCGGAGCGTAACGGGGCTTATTCGCAGAGTTGCCCGTAGCCGAGAGGGTATGACTGAAGCAGACACTATGCAATTAGTACACGCATTTGTTATTAGTCGCATTACATATGCGCTGCCTTTCCAAACTACGCGGTGTCACGAAATCGAACAAGTAGACAAACTAATCAGGATCGCCTGTAAAGCGGCACTCGACCTGCCTGAGAACACAAGCACGGCCCGACTACATGAATTGGGCATGACAAATACGTACGAGGAATATGCAGCGGCCACGCTAATGGTTCAGCGTGAACGACTTAACAGGACTCCTCAGGGCCGTTCGGTCTTACATAAATTACACTATCCACTCTCGCCACAGTTCTGCGGTGATGAAACCACGCTACTGCCATCTGAACTCCGAGAGAGGATCCATGTGCCCCCTATTCCCCGTCACATGCACCCAATCCATCACGCTACACGGAGACGCGCCCGGGCGGTCACCTTACAAAAGCGGCGGGACGATCCTAATACGTACTTTACAGACGCGAGTCCCTACCATCGAAGCGCAAATATGGTCCCTGCTTTCGCTGCAGTTGTGACTAACAAAAGGCGAACAACCACTGCAGTGTCCATTCGCACGAGATCAATTGCAACGGCCGAAGCCGCGGCCATAGCTTTGGCCATACGCGCAGCGGAGGCCAGGGGCGAATCGGCATATGTTCTGACGGACTCTCAGGGCGCCTGCCGTCTTTTCCTTGGCGGGGTCTTACCGGACTGCGTATTACGCATACTGGGGACGGCTCTCACTATGGATCATGGTGTGACTTGGTGCCCGGCGCACTCAGGAGTTGAGGGGAACGAACGGGTGGACCGTTTGGCTCGAGGCATGGCAGGCCGAGCCGCGCACCACATCACCCGGGAGGACACTTCGACACCTGGCGCGCCAAGAGAAATCCTCGAATTTCAGACTAGGTAGGCTAACTAAAGCTCCACCTCATCCTAACCGAAACAGGAGACAAGCACGGGACTGGCGACGCCTCCAAACAAACACGTACCCACATTTACACAGATTACACAGAATGTACCCTCACAGATACAGCAACAAATGACCGTGGTGCGGTGCAACACCGACATTGGAACACATAACATATCAGTGTACACAACGTCCGGAGGCTGCCATCTCGCCTCTGTGTAACGATTCCCTGAATTGGTCGTGGGAGGCGCGGCTCGCGGAACTGGAAATGGGAAGCCAACTGGCGACCCTTGACCAGGCCCGGCGAGCCGCTGTAGCCAGTGGGGCCCTGGAAGAGGGGCACCACCCACCCTAACCACTCCAAGGCATGACATAAATAAATGTTTCTTCTTCTTCTTCCTGTGCTTTCTGATGCCACGTAATACCTGCAAACTTCTTAATCTCATCTACCCACCTAATTTTCTGTCTCCCCCCTCACGCGTTTGCCATCTCTTGGAATCCAGTCAGTTACCCTTAATGACCACCGGTTATCCTGCCGACGTGCTACGTGCCCGGCCCATATCCATTTCTTCGTCTTGATTTCAACTATGATGTCCTTAACCTCCGTTTGTTCCCTGACCCACTCTGCTGTCTTCCTGGCTCTTAAGGTTACACCTATCATTTTCCTCTCCATCGCTCGCTGCGTCGTCCTCAATTTAAGTTGAGCCGTATTTGTAAGTCTCCAGGTTTCTGCTCCATAGGCCTTACTCTAGCCTAGGTTTATGGCAATCCATGTAGGAGTGATGGAGCAGTTTCCAGTGCGTGATAGGTAAGAGTAGGTTATGATACGAATGAAATTCATTGTTTTGTACTGACAGCTCAGAGCACTTTTGCATTATTCTAGGTGCTTATATTAATACACCAGTCGCCCTTGAAAGCTTAACAGCCAACTATTTTGTGTACACCATCTAGAGATGTCATCTGTAGTAGGGTGCGCATTTGATTGTAAAAGAGTGCGAAAAGGACGGGACAAGAAGGGACACAAACCGCGGCGCTGGCTAACAACCAAATGTGTTCATTCCTCCAGTGAGCATTATACACTTCACTATTATCACAATGAAGCAACAAAAAAATAGTCCCAGCCTGCGCAGAGGCAAAAAATCTATGAATGGGACAGGAATTCGATCTCCTTCAACAGGACGAAAATCGAGCAGTGCGTGCACATGCATCGCCGCGGTTGGCCGCGAGATCGAGCAGAGTTGCCGCCTGGCGGCTACTGGCTGAAATGCGCCCAGTGTGGATTGCTCCCTGCGTCGTCTGCTAGCCACGTCACGATTGCATGTGCGCGTACGTCATGCACGTTCTCAAAGGGCGGCTTGTTCTGTTGTGTTAGCGCGAGTTTAGCTGCTCGTACGTATACCTAACATGGTGTACAGAAGCAAATGGGCTTGCTCGGCTGCATGCACATTGTAATAAGATCAGTGAGTGCGACTTTCGAGAGGGCTGTTTGTTGGTGTGGTACCCTTCATTCGGCCAGAATCATTTCCGTGTTGGTGCCGCTTTCTGGTTCAAGCGCACCCTAAAGTGCGCTTGACATAGTCCCAAACATGAGGAGCAATAAATAGTGTGTGAATGCAGCGTTTCAGCGACTCGTTGATAAACAAACATGCGGCTCTAGGCCATGCACTTTTGCGTTGTTGTTAGGTGTTAGGTATATAACTGCGGCACTGTAGTTCATCGGTTATGCGATGAGCTTTAGCTGTGTTTAAGATGTCCTTTTTATGTAGGTCGTGGTCCTGCTACAGCGAAATATTTCAATTAAGTGAAGTCTGCCACTTCGGTATTCAAGCTGTCCCCTAAACAAACAGACAATGGAATGACACGACAGTGATAAAACGGAGTTGCCGCGCGCAATTTTCACTTGGGGCGAAATTTACGCAGAACCACCCGTGTGTTTAGATTTAGGTATGCTTTGTAGAACCCAAATCTTCAAATATAATCCCGACGGTGTGCCTTACATTTCAGACGCATAATTTCACACAAAACCTCATCCTTTTTTTTACCTTATCTTGAGCTTTTGTGTTGAGTTGTTATAAATTCATGGAGGGCGGCGAACATTATTTGTTTGAAAAAAAAGACACTTATTTCATAAAATAACCGGACCTTTGTTGCATCACTGTCGTGCATGTAATCAATCGATGAAAGCTCTTTGCTAAACTTTTACCATTTTATCATGTTACTGGGGCGAGAACAAGTGCGTACGCGTTGAACGTCTCCGTGGCGCTAAAGCGCTGTTGATCACGTACCTTTCCTGACTAAACTTTTCAGCCGTCCTACATTTCATAGAGAACCGATACAATAATAATAAAAAATGCGTATTCGCACGAGCAGCGCTCATTGCACAGCAATGGCATAGCAATATTTTGGCATTGTATTTCTTTTTTTTGTGTGTCCTATGAGCGCCCTTCCTGCATGGACCGAATTCTGGTCTGCAGTATGTTATAAAATAAATAAAATAAAAAATATGGGCTGGTACGCAAATGAACAAGAAGTAAACATTTAAGTAGTTCAGTCGTGCTATAGCAGTGTACACGTCAAGTCCAACGCGTACAGAGAAAACAACCAAAAAACGCCATAAGGTGCGTAAGCGCAGATTGCCATCCAGGGCGATCATCCCTTTCATCGGCAGATTGCGCTTCTCTCACTAGTAATAGTAACATATTGGATGATCTTCGCGCATCGATTCAACAATGAAGAGCGGATATATTACCAGTGAGCTGCAATCAACACATTTTATTCGCCTAGAATCGACTCAAACCGCTCACAACGAAGCGCCGCTGTGTGCATTTCTATACGCGCCTCCGAGGGCCTCTCCACACTAACGCGGCAACGGTGCTGCCACCTATAGGTCGATCTCGACGCCAATTGCGGGTATACTAAACTTCTGAAATGAGACATGCGCATTTGTCGTGTTATTTAAACAGGAACGTCGAATTTTTAAAAGATGGCTGGCAATCGCAATGATGAGACAGTTCACAATTTCTAAATTGTCCTTGAACCTTGTTTTAACTGCATTTCAGAACGTTATCACGGGCCGGCGGTTGACCGAAGGAGGTCGGTGAGCGGTACAAGCAGTTCTGCGCAGTGTGGTGTGAAACACCTAGAAACATTCAAGCGCCCCAGAAATTGGTGCAACTTCCACAGTGCTGTAGGCTGAGGATAATCGTGGATTATTTTACCGTGGGACTGCACAGGTTGTATACCCTCGGATGACAAGTGAGGACCCGAAATCCGCACCTCGGGGCCCTGCGACACAAATTAAGCATGCCGTTTTCAACGCTTGTTCAGGTAGTGTAGAATGCGCCGACATCGTTGCGCAAGTGGCAACGACGAAAACGAAGCCGTTATAGTTTTATTTCACCGGATAAACACCTTGATTTCCGACTACAGCGAAACACATCGGCTATTTTTGCTATGGGAAGTGACGTTTCGTCATGTGACAGTGATGACAAAGGCCGTGCGTGTTGATTGGCTTGACGCGACAAGTACCATGTACTATTCATACGGTGGTAGCTAGGCCATATTACAGAACCCTAAATGGAACACAACCCCTTTTTATGCTTTCTCAGAAACAAATCATTCCTGTTTCTAACTGATGTACCTTCAAAACAACGAATACGACGCGAGGTGCGCTGTGGAATTGGGGGGAATGGTAACCAAACGATACTCTTCCGCGTTTTGCCTTTTGCGGCATCGAGCGACAGCAGCCACTCCGGCACCTGCGAAACACGCAACGCTCAGTTCGGCACGATGCTGTCAGCGAAAAAAAAAAAAAACTTCTAAACGCTTACCGGCCGACGCCTTCCGCGTCATCGGGGGTTAGCGTTTCGTCTGGGCCCTCGGAGCCATCCTCGCGTTGCGCGGGGCTCAGCGACGCAATTTGCAATGGCGCGTAGGACATGCCAGCCATCGCTGCGGCGCAAGAGCTCGCGCTCGAGGCCTCTTAGGTCGTCCAGACTCATTGTGTGCACTACGCCACAAACCATGGCAGCGTCTGCTTGCTGACGCACGCGGCTCGTCGTAACCATGGTCAAAATGCCGTCAAAAAGAGCGGTAGCAAGGTACTGTGTGAAGGCCACCATAAGGTGACATTTCCGGCATGTCTTTATAAGACGCACGTGGTGATTGAACCGGCCTTTGACGTCAGCGGGAGAGTGAAATGCGAAATAAACGTTTCTCGTCGTCGTCTGCTTGAGTTTTGAAATTTGAGGACTAATAACTTCACTTTTCTTGCACCAATTTGCATAATTCCTTTTGTGTTCGTCTCGACATTCACAACTACACGCATTTGCGGTGGTAAATAATGAAGTCACAAAAGTGTCGCGGGGCCTCTTTAATTTACGCAAACACAGAAGAAAGGGCCCCGTGTAACCTCGGAGATCAACCGCTGGGAGGCTTCAGGTGGATCGCGAAACATGAGAGGCCCAAACGCTTGAGGATGGGCTGATAATGAAGAGATGCAGTATGCGGCCCACTTCCGTTTGGCGATAGCTATATGGTCTCCAAAAAAGCCACGGGGTATAGCGGCTGCTCTTGGACCGCGGGTGGCGATGTTGTGCGTCACCATATGCTTAGATGGCTGAGTGACGTTCCACGGTTTTAACTGTAGCAAACTCGCCAAGACTTTTTCGAACGCACAGAAATGCATCAAGTAGGATGGAATACTGGGAGAGGTGGCGCAGATTCATCGTCAATCACATCGCGATTAACGCGTTCAAAGACGAGAAATCGACACGGCCCAGCGCTGATTTTACTGAAGTGTTATTGTAGAAAACAGTCATGTACATAAACGCAAACGTGCTCTCCAGGCCCATCGAAAAAGAATGAAGAGCAGTTACTGAGGCGTTTTTTTCTTCTTTTAATTATAAAGGGTCTGAATGTGTTAGCAAGCCATTTAATAGATTACTGGATAACGAAGTTTTCATGTTAGATATTGATATAGACCTTATGTGTTTGGTTACGTTTTATTCTTCCGATATATACGTCTACTTGACAATGCTTAGGTGCGCAAAGCTGTATTGAGTCGATTGGCTAAAAATGGCCAAGAGGTGGTGGTTGTGTTCGTGTTTTATTTGTGTTGTCGTTTTCTTCACTGAAAATTCAGTTTAATGTCCCCGCTGTGCCGCGTCCACTTCTCGTCTTCGTCTGTGTTAATCGCAC